>NW_028186612.1:626143-633121 GCF_003343005.1 Rhea americana
CCTCCGGTATAGCCTCATCTGTGTGGGCTGCATGAAGCTATATAAAATGTCTTATATTTAGAAACTCTTGTCAGTCCTTTTAGGGGATTTGGTTTTAATCAGAGAGTTTAGGTAACTTTATGCAGCTCTCCTGTTTGATCATGAGAAGAGAAGAAATACCTATGTCTGCACTAGAAGCCTCTGCTCAGAAGCAAGCCCTGTAATCCAGCCCAGACAGAGGACGCAGCTTGGGGTGAAACAAGCACACAAAATCTTTTCTTTGATCACAGAGATTCATGCAATCCCTTCCTCGYTTTCCCTCTGCTCGTTTACCTATCAAACATGCTCTCCCCCTGCCCTCCCGCTCCCCGTATCAGCCCTTTGCCTTCCTCCTCTCGACGTGGCTCTCTGCAGAGCCTCATCCCCCAGATGTCCCCTGCCCAAGGACGTCATCCCGCTTTGTGAGTAGCCCTCCGAGGAGGAGGGAGGCTGCTCCTGATTCACCTTTCTTCCCGACAGCTCGGCTCCTGCCTATGCAGACAGTCTGTGGCTTCATCCACTCTTGGCACGCGGGAAGGCAGACAGACACACGTAAGGCACCAGGGGAGATGAGCTCCTGGGCAAATGCATCCCGACAGCATCCTGGTGACGACTCCATAGCTGCCCTCCACCACCAAAAGACAGAAAAGATGAGTATATATGCAGATACAGCAGTGTCTCTTTTTTTTCCACCTGCAGTCAGGCATTGCTGTCTCTGAGGTTCACTGGGGCCTCAGTAAAGGAGCTTGAATTAACAGATAGTACTGGTGAGCAATGACACACATACAGGAAAACTAGCATTGAATATCTGCATCCATTATCCATGTCTGCAAGAGAATTCCATGCCAGTTTTCCCAAAGAGTGAGGAACGGGAGAGGTAAATATTCCCCTTTGCATGGGGAAAAAAAAAGAATAAAAAGAAGGGAAATGCTGACAAAGTCAGCTCTGCTTTTCTTCCATCCCACAATAGGCAAAATAATACCCATGCCTTTTCTAACATGTTGGTTTCTTCTAGAGAAGCAGGGAACTAGCACTCCTGCCAGGTCGCATTGCTGCCAGGTCCCCCATGATGCTGAGGTCTACGGAAAGTGAGGCCATTTCCCACAAATCACAGCTTGGTCACTGCCTGACCAGGCTTCCCACAGCCCTGAAAGCTGCAGATCAGGCACCCGCCAGAGCCTGACATGATGTCTAAAAGCTGCAGAAGAATCATGTTTAATACCTGAAGGCACTGCTAGGATCGCTATGAGGCTTTAACATAAGCCTTATCCTATGTTTATTTTTTTATCTATATGGATATATGTAAAATTTTCCATAGTAGTTGATTGATTTCTATTATAGACTGCTTATAAGTCCAGACTGAGCAGACTTTCTAAACTACTCAGTYTGCCAGCTGCATGTATTTCTAGTGCATCCATGGCTGCAAACTTGGCAATCCTTTACATCAGCTAGTACTTTAAATGAAATGCTAATAGCCAGGCACAGCTGAGCAAGTACCTGAGCAAGCAGGCAGCAAAAACAAGCAACGAGTTAGAGAACAGATTTTCCAGAACCCACTGTTCAGCATCTAGACATCTATCTACTAGGTTTCTTTTCTCCCCAGTAAAAATACTGCACTTAGCAAATCTCTTCCAAGTTAAAGGAAATAAAACAAATAAAAGAACCAAACCCAACCTTGAATATAATTGGACAATATCCTAGATGAAATCAATTTGCACAGCCTGTCACARATGAAGAATAGGATTATAATGGATTATTTTAGCACAAGCTTTTGGTGTTTTATGTAAATGCTTTTTTTCTCCCAAGAGAGATATTTAATGACAACTGYTGAAAAACCTATGAAATGCAGTACTTATTATCTCCGTGCATTTCCTTGAAGTTGTGAGTGAAATTGCATGCAGAGGATAAATATATGTTCAGCATAAGGAAAAATCCTAACTGAAGAAACATTACTGAAGTATTTATATTCTAACACTTTAACACTATAAATCCCAGGAGAAATCTTGTAGCAGGCCAAAAATACATGTAATATCCAAACCAAAAGAAAGAAAGAAAAAAGGTTGTGGAGCAGAAAAAAAAATGGCATTCCATTAAAGTATCATTCATGTCAAACACAGGACTACCCAAGGAAGAATTCAACACTGTAAATCCTGGAAAATATCATTTCCACTTGGAAAGTTTCGTGACCCCTTACCTCTGTCCAGCATCTTTGCCTTCAGCCATCTAAGATCATCTTGGTTTTGCCCAATGCATTTAAAAATACACCTAATTCCAGAAATGCAAACAGGGGAGGAGAGCACCCAGAGGTTTCYACTTTGCCGCGGGAGCCCACCTCAGCCTAGCCAGCACGCTGCTGGGAAAAGCCTCCGTCCCAGTTGAGCTGAGCAACACACGGGGCCCTGCCAAGCCCCCGATAACCTCAGCCTCATCCGCAGCCCAGAGAGCCTGCTGGGGACAGAAATCAGCCACATACTCCATCTCCTCTCTTCCAAGGCAGCCCAAATGAAGACTTAAAGCAAAATCCAGCTGACGCTGTCTCACCTGCTAAGGGGCCAGGGCCTTTAAGCACCCAGGGACCTGCTGTTTAACACRTAAGACAGACAGAAATGCAGTACTTGCTTTCTTTATAACCTCAACCTGACTGTTCTTTATTTAAAATCTCATCAGCATAATGATCTCTATTTTAAATACAAAAAACATGTGCCCAGTGATGACTTATGGTCACTAGAAGCCATTATCTTTGCTTAGTTTTATCTATAGTTGTCATCAYATAAATTACATAGACAGATTAAGTTATTCACATTACTAAGGTCTGACAGCTAATAACACAAATACTGCTCTTCAGGTCCTAATGATACCCCTGCTGCAGATTCTAAGAAAGTACTTCTCTTATTAGGTGATAATAGCAGCTTTTGGAGCTTGGTTTCTATATAAAAACTAAACATATGAATAGAGAAAAGAAGAATGTTATTTATAATCCTAAATACCATACCATTCCCCAAAGTGACAAGATCAATATTGCAGCTTGGCACTTGCTACCGTGACAGATGGTGCTATTAAAAATACTGAACATATCTCTTCTGCAAAAAGAAAAAAAATGTGAGGACATTGTATGTTGTCTTCATCAAATTTGCATTTTCAGTTACTTAAAAAAAAAAGTAGAAAACACTTATGTCCTCTTCAAATATTCCAAAACACTAAACGGGCATATTACATCCTTTTTTTTCAGAATTGGGAAGTTAGGGACGCTTGCAGTAGTCTAAAGACTGACTGAAAAGAGCTTTCATTATATTCCAAACTGTATTTTGCATTAATTTCACCAGTGCTCTTTCATTTTTAATACACGTCTGTATAAGAACAGATAAGGCTGGAAATATTACTGATCTCTTTGTGACCAGATCTGTTCCATCTGCTGGGACCTTTTGCAAAATACATCCAAGGAAAGCTCTGGTAAGAGTCAGTTATTTCCTCCTTCCCCAGTTATTTTAAAGGAAGGTTACTCCAGATACTTACTATCACTCAGCACTCACAGAGTCCCTTGTGCTGCTCCCAGGTCAACATGTTTAGGCTGAAAAAYCACTTACAAATAAAAACCACCTGCAAATACTTCAGCAATTGAGATTACTCAATGGTAGATAGGTCCCCATTTTTGTTTCTAGGTATCGAGCCTTGCAGTTTGTTTTAATTGCCTTTACATATCCCCACATCTAGTGCTTAGTTTTATGTTGAGAGGTCTTGAGAGTTGCAACAGTTAGCCTTGCTCTATTTATCTCTCTGTTCATTTAGATGCTGGTGAAGATCAGGAGGAGTAAGGAGAAGGCACAGCAGGAGGAATCAGGAAATTTTTGTATTAATCATGGCTTTGCAGATTTCTGGTGCAAACCTAGACACTGACACTTCATTTCTCGAACTCTTTTAAAATGGTAACTTCTCTGATTCTCTGAAGCAAGTTCTGTTCATTAGGTTCTCTTCAGTTTCTAGCAATTCTGGGCACCTAGGTGATTCAGACTTTTTTTTTTCTTTTTTTCAAATGACAAAGACTTATTTGTGGTGAGAGAAAAGCAGAAATGTTCATAATGAAAATTGTTTATTTTCCTGCAGGAATCTTCTAAATCACAGGTCTTTGAAACAAAGCAGGATAAACTCAATACAGTGCTTCTTAACATTTGCATTAGTAAAGTAAATTACAAGTATTTCTCCTCACTTCTTTTAGGTTCCTAGATACAACAGCCCTTACTTTGCAGCCCTGCCTACATTGCCTTATTTCTGTTGCTATTACTCTGGCAGCTGAGACCCAAATGTAAATATATTAATGCTGAGCCAGAGGGTTTTTCCCGCAGCCGGAGTTGCCCCATCCCTGGATTACGTGCACTAACCCCATACTTCTCTTACCCCATCCCAGTGGCATATTTTGTCAGTCTTATGTTGTTCGGTTTTCTCTCCCCAAGTCAAGACAGCTATGTCAGTAAGAATTATTGGCATGCTGGTATGATCAAAGCCCAGTGGTTGTACAGATTTCGTTACAGTAGGAAGAGGTGCACTGTTTTACCAAAATAAGCATTCTGGGAGAGCATCTGGTGTAGATGCAGATGCATCAACATAAAGACATCTCATAAACGCATTGCTTCTTGTAGAAGAACGGCTATAATATTATAAGATGCCTTTATGTTAAGATCATTGCTTCCACGCTAACAGTGCTGTGTTAACTACACTCTAATGGTTAAATGAAATGACTCATGTATTTAGACCAGGCCATGGTCTTAATGCTGAATTTTTGTTACATTGCACAAGTCACACAAGAATGGCTCCCATCTCAGCTGCCTGTCTGCGGAAAGGTTAGCATCCTTATCAAGCCTCTAGGAGGGCAAAAACGGTACAACTTTACAAAATTTCTGCTGCCAAGACAACTTGTAGGTCCCATAAATTTAATCTATTATAGGATATGTGACAACTACTGTAGATTCCTCTTCATAGTGAGTCTATTTATTCAAATGCTTGCTGGTTTCTCTAAAAAGGGAGTMTTACATGGGTTCCTCTGCTTCTTCAAGTAATATTGGGAAGATTTTGGTAATGACATAGAAGTTAAGGGAGAGCTGAGGAAGGTGGTTTCCCTGGTTTCTTCACAGGAGATACTAGATGGAGAAGCTGCTTTCCAGGGCTTGAAAACTGGACAGTGAATGCTGGCAACAGCTGCTGGTCCATTCGCGTAATCCAGGAACTGTAGTCTCTGGATTGATAAAGGAGGAGAGGTCAGTCCTAACAAATGGAGATTATTTTGGAGAATGTAATCTAAAGGGCACCTTTAATAAGACAGAAATAGCCAAATCACACAATAATGAAATACAAAGTTCAATATAAAGCATGTAATCATTAAATGGGATATAAAAGAATGGCTACAGAAGGCCAAGTTGGAGCTGCTGAATATATCACGTCAAAATCAGGAACTCAATCCAAAAAGTGGGTTAGAAAATGAAAGAACAGTGAACTTCGCTAAGACAGCCTAGGACAGACACAGGTGCCAGTCAGCAACAACTAGTTCAGGATGCTGCAAAATGCTTAATGTTTTAAGGCTCCGTTCTAACATGCCCTTCAGTTGATGCTTGAATCATGACATTAACCTGTTTTATAACCAAATAGTGCAGCTCTATATTCCGATTGCTACAATGGCAGGTTTAACTGTCAACTGTTGCACTTTATAGAGTTTTAAAACAGACATAGCTCAATAAACAGAACATAACTGCATCGTCTCCATGTGCTGAGGACACAACAGGGTGGAAGAGTGGTGGCTAACCGAAATAACAACCAAAGAACTTTGGAGGATGGAGCCCATTAAAAAGGAGGCTTGATATACACTCCCRACAAAAAAAATGATGCAGACTGCTGGCAATGAAAACTAATAATATTTAAGGGACTGTCAGAACAAAATTGGGAAGAGGGGGAAAAGAAGCCAAAAAGTGTTTTGGAACAATCAGGTCAGATGAATAGGCCTGAAAGGAGAAGAATTAGGTATTTAAAGTGAGCAGATAACAGTATTTTGGATGTTGGCAAGTAAATCTAAAAAAAGAATAGCCTAATACAAATAAATACAAGACRCCTGAAAGGAAAAGTTAACAGGACTAACCACAGTGCTGCTATACGCAATGTAGTCATTCATGATGTCTAAATCTTAGAACAAATTAGATGTGCAACTGAGATCAGAATCTGCCCTACAACTTCAAAATTCTTTTTATTCTGAGGAAAATAAATAAACAAAAAAAAAAAAGACAAAAGACAAGCTGAGATTTCTAATGAAAAAAATAGAATGTAACATGTAGAATGGGAATAAATAAAACAGATCCTAGTATTAGAAAAGCAGTCAAGGAAAAATGAGGAAAGAATTACATAAATTCCAGTATTATACAAGCATTGAGTCTGTGATTAGTAGTGACTGAGTCAACCAGTCAAAGCAGCCACATTTAAAACAGATTAATCTTAAAGTTGCATTCTGCTGGGAGAAGCAGAARAAGAGTCAGCAGAAATAGTGCTCTTGATACAGTCCTTTCCTGGGTCTAAGTACGTGAGTAAAATACAGACCCAGAGCCAACTGATGGGGGAATATTGGAGCCCTCCACCCCCCGGGGCCAGCAGAGAGAAAGCCCTGCAGAACAGGCAGTAATTCCCCTCACCCTGGAGTAGTTTAAAGCCACAAACTTCAGGGGATGCACTATTTCTTATTATGAGCAATGTCTACTTTTGTTTACTAACTTGCAGTCCCTCCAGGGACTCTAACAAGGTGTTCTTTACCCACTGCCATGCTGATTTAAGAGACTTTTTGCTGTTCTCTACAATTTTCCTTTCAGGAAGTTTCTAAATAATTTACTATTTTACTATTTTACCATTACTACATTACTAATTTATTTCCTATTTAAAATCCTTTCTTTTCCCCAGACACTCTTGGAAAAAAAGGAAAAAAAAAAAAAA
>NW_028186612.1:633235-649314 GCF_003343005.1 Rhea americana
AAAAAAAAAAAAAAAAAAAAGGCAGCTAAAGCAAGGCTAGTAATAAAGTCACTCACACATATGCACACTCTTACTTTCTCGGTCTACTGCGAACCTACTACCAAAGAGGGGCTGATTGAAAGGTGAAGATGAATTAACCAGAACTATGAGGCTGAGTAATAAACCAGTTCCCAGTCCATCAGCTGCAGGAAGCCCAAAGGGGAGTTAGTTAGCAGCACTGCTATGGTGTAAAAGGGGCAATCAAAGAGAATGAGAAGCTAAATGATTCAGTCAGAGAGCAGAGAAACTAAATGAAACTTTTCATCTCTCTTTTACTTCAGAAGGTGAAGGGGAAATATCCATCCCAAGGTGACACTTTACAGGTAATGAAGCCTAGCCTCTTGCAAAGGTGGATGTATTGAGAAAAGAGGTGAAAGAATAGTTCAATAAATTAAAATGCAATAAATCACCGAGGCTGGTTGGTATCACTCCAAGAGTGTAGAAGAAATGAAGTAGGTGAGCAACCAAAGTAAATGTATATTTTAGTATTAAACYATTTGAATCATCACTTCAAAGTGATAGCCACGTCTGTTTTTTAAAAAGGACCTTAAAGGGTGACAGAGTGCTAGGCGCTATGTGTTGGCAGCTCTTGCCTCAGGAACGTGGAAAGGTGGAGGGGACACAGAAAGCGATGAGAAAAAGCAATTAGGTGCTTATTATAAAGAACAGGCAGATATAGCCAAACCCACAAACCACTGTAGTATTTGCCAGAGCAATTGAGCCAAAATAAGATGAGAAGGGGAAGATGGGGTCAAGCCACTAAGCGTGTTACTCTAACAGGATGTAATTCTCAGAATAGATATAAGAAAGAGCTGGAGAAGAAATAGTAGCAGATTTCCAAAAAGGCCTTCCAGGCACACTGTCCTCAGGATGATATTTTGGTAATAACACAGAGGAGGAGGGGAAYAGACTTTTGTCACAGTTTTGTAAAGAAAGCATACTATTAGATGTGGATTTATTCTTGGCACATAGCTGGAAGACAGCAAAGAATCCTAAAAACTGAGGGCTGCTCAGATCCTGGAGGTGGGATTCGTCTGACTGAAGAAAGATAGCCACAGCTGAGCTAGTCATCCAAGGCTCCTCATATGATTGACAGCTTTCTAGTTAACAGCTATCTGTCAAGATAGTCAACCTGAAGACCAGGGGAACCTAAATTAGATCAGAAAAACACACCCTTAAAGTGCCAACTTCTCTTCCATGACTGCAGAGAGAGCCTAGAATGATCAGGTCACACACGTACACAGAAACGAGTTTTGCTAACATTTATATTTTGGAGAGGGAAATCTCAAACAAAGTGACATCAGTGCTTTTAAGTTCTTGTTTCTTCACCACAAATATGTATCAAATCCATATAGAACACGCAGACATTACAGACCAGGTTAACAACAAAGTAGGACATGGCTTGCTGCATGCAGGCTGCTCTGTAGTGCAGCGACACGTCATGTGAAGATTATGAACCAGTTGTTTCAAAGGCACGTACTCTAAGTCCGAATCAAATCTTCCAGAGCTCCTCAATGCAGAATATCCTCTAATTGCAGAGATTTACTCTCCTCTTCTCCTTATGCATGAGCAGCAATAGACGCGGTAGATTGTGCAAAGAAGAAAGACTGAAAACGCCAGATCACTCTTTTCTAGAGAGCTGGTATCCACTCAGCCATAGATGAAGCTCCAGGGGGTAGCTCAGAACCTTCTAACMTACTTTTCTCTCCAGTCAAAAATTAAAATGCAGCAGCTGCTTCCCTGTGGAAGGCAGTGCTGCGAACAGTCTGCTTTTCACTCCAGATCCGAATCCTGTCAAAGCCACAGTCTCCCATGTAAGGGTAAGGAATTTGATTCTTTTGTGGAGGTCAGCCTGGCTCATGAGTTATCAAGCCTTACGCCTCGAGGCAAACTGAGCAACAGGATATGAACATGCTATTTACTCACTGTAAAAATAAAAATAAAACCAAAAACAACTTGAAGAAGGATTTTCAGATTTATAACTACTTTCATCTAAAAGACCACTTGTCTCCAATCCTATTTTCTTAAGATGGGCACAATCCCAACATAAGGGATGTTGCAGTAACTATTTCAGCCGATGTTGGTGTGGAGTTGACAGAAGACAACCAAATAACCCCAGGGACAGGCTCAGGCACTGGATCACCCCGCAGATCAGAAGGCACCCGCTACCCTGTGAAACCCCGGAGCTCACAGCATAATCACAGCAACCATCTCTAATCTATTTGGAGTTTCATTGGTATCTAAATTTACCAGTCTCTTCCCCCTCAATTCTCCCTGTGTAAATTTAGGATTCAGCCAAACTAAGAAGCCAAAAGGACCCCCCCTACCCCCCAAGACAGCTGCCTTACATAGCTTTTCCTCTGAATTTCTAGGCAACCAGCACTGCCCACACTGCTTTGCATTCTGGCTGCCAAATCAGCTAAATAGTTTGAAAGGGTCAGGCCAAACCTCACAAATTAATTTAAATGGTAATCTGAGAYTCATTTAACTTCAGCAGTGAAATCCACCTGTCACCGTGTTGCTCTTACCAGTTTCATTCCATCATTTCGGGAACCCAAGCCTAGAACTGGAGACCATCAAGACCCAATACTCAGCCGTGACTCCAGTACGTGCAGCCAACATACTGCAGCGGTGCAAAAGCGCTTTGAACCCTCCTGGCACTTTTAGCCCTCCAGCTCCTGTCCCCAAATTACTCTGTTCTGAGCAGATCTCACAGGAGCCTGACAAACTTCTCCAAGCCCTGGTTGCAACAAGGGTAAGTCTGGAGGCAGAGCCCGTCATTCTGCACTCAGGGATGAAAAGAGCTACGCGGGGATCCCGCAGCTTCAGGCTCTGTGCAGGTGTGGAAGTCACAGTGCTTGGCACAGGCTGTTCCTGTGCACACAGGAGGCTGCGGTCGGGGCGGCTTAGGTGATACCCTCCCCCGTATCCAGTACAGCTGGAGGAGCTCTCCCTGTGCTAATGCAGGAGGTGATCTTGCTGCTTGCTCTGCCCTTGGGGAACATGCTGGCTGTCCCACACCCAACCATTACCGGCCTTGTTTGCAGCCCGCAGGTGCTGAGAATGCTAATGCGGGCAGTGAGGATCAGGAGGATACCTCCTGGAGAACTCCCAGCACTTCTAAACCGCAGTCAAGGCTGACTCACCGAAATCTATTTACAGAACCTCTTCCTAATCAAATATGTTTATCACACAAACATATGCATAAAACAAAAAAATCCGTAAAACCTAGAATTCCTTGACATTTGGAGCCAAACGCAGCCTACCAATGCCGGAGGGAGTTTAGTCATACCAAGCRTTGTATCAGATCAGTAGCTATATCTACAGGCAAAGTTTTACGATTATGACACGGTGACATCAATTTTTTTTGTTTTATTCATTTTTTTTCTACTGTGTGTGAGTTTCCAGGTATACCTTTCCAAGCATGTCTCATAGGACTGCCTTAAACTCTGTATAATTATATACATTTTAGTCACTGGGGAAACTAGTAAGTGATCCCGTTACTCACCTAAGTGAACTAACTTGCTGTCTCTAAAATGAGATAGCAGCAGAATCTGGGTAGTATCTAGAAACTCTGACTCTAAACTCTGATCTAATCAGAGCTTGGATTAGATAAACTCTCGCATGGATTAGATAAGTTTGCACATGCAGACAAAAAAACAAAAACAACCCAAAGCAAAAGGAGCAGTATTTTCTAATTAGTTCTCTCCTAGTCATTCAGAAAAAGCAGAATCCAGTGGATAGGATGATGATCTTAAGAGACCTGGGTTCACTCTTGGCCTTCTACAATTACTCCGAGCAAGCCAGTGCCTCTGTGTCTCAGTTTCTTCCCCAAATAATGAAGTTAATGATATTGCCTTATTCGGCAAGCATGCTGGGGGGATTAACCCATTGCTTCAGTTGGCACATTGTTACAGATTATCCCATACCGTGGAACATCTGCATCCTAGAGCCAAGCTAAAATTAGCCTTTGCAGGAGAGTTCAAGTTATCTTAATTTCTCAGCAACTATTTCTTGACGCTTTCCCTCTACAGAGCTCTTTCCTCAGCGCTCTGCAGCTCTGCATTTATGCTTAAGTGAGATGATTGTATCCCAACAGCTCTTTTGAGCAGGATAATTGGCAATTACTTATTTTTGACATATGCAAGAGATCCAGTAAAGCATAATTCAAAGTTGGTTACCAGTGATGAACTCCTTTTGCAGAACAGTGCATTACAGTGCTCATCTCTACTGCCAATATCCTTGGCTCTTTTAATTCAAATCCCAGTTAGAAGTATTATGTGCTGTACATTGTTTCTTATCTGTAACTTCCATGCTGCAGAAATTCTTTTATTGTGTAACCTTGAATCCTTTCTCCAGACTTTTTGAAACTACTGCAAGACTTTACTGCTTAAAAAGAAAACTCAACTGATCTTATCTTGCTCCTCTGTTTTCATCGGTGAAGCTTGCTATATGAAGTGTATTAATTATCTCCTGGTCTTGTTATAAACAAATATATCTAGCCATGCTAATTGCCAAACAGCAGCTAATATTACCAAGATGTTTTTTAATGAGAGCAGGAATAAAACTGCCCACAGATATGCCTGGTGGAACTCTACCTAGAAACCAGAGTAATAGGCTCATTACAAGAAGATTATGCGTTAGATATTCTGCTCCCTCAGTGGGCAAAATATTTGAATTGAGATTAGTCATGTGCATTTAGAAAAATAATTTTGCAACTGGCAGATTATACCTTGGGCCATTGCACATAACGGATATGTTGCACACTATTGTGTCTTAGCTGCATCCAAACCTTGATGGATTATCCTAAGTATTAAATCGTGCACTGGCTGAATAAAACATCATTAGTGAGTATTTTCCTTTTGCAAAACTGAAGCTAGTTCTTGGATAAAAGTTACAGTTAAGGTCTACTTCTAGTTAATAGAAGTTTTCTTAATTTTGTTTCTTTCTGAAGAAATTCAGAAAAAGCTTTTAAATAGAAAATACTGGAAGTTACCTTGAATAGTTTTGAGTTTTTCTAATATTTCTTCAAGGCTCAGCCTTAAAAAAAACTGCACACAAATCCCAATAACATCTTTCTAGGGAAAAGCTGGTGCACAGACTCAGAGAACTGCTCCACCCAGCTACAGCTAAAGACAAACAAGTAAGATTAAGTAGAGAAGACTTTGTCTTCATTGTGGCATGGATAAAGAGATGTTCTAAATCTTCAGAAATTTCAGTGTCACTTACATGTAGCACRAGATAATGTATCATTTATTTGAAAATAAAGTACCACATTTCTGACATCAATGTTTATTGAGAATTTAGGTACAATCTACTTATGCCGTGTATGAAGTTACTGATCAGGTAATTTAAGCCCTTTTTAAAAAATTCACTCGGTTATAAGCTATTGGATTTTGTAATGATGTCATTCTTAAAGCTTACCATTATCAGTGCAATAAAGGAGAAGCCATTCCTAATTAGATCTTCTTAATGTGATATTGTTCATTATGGATTGATTTTCTCTTTTCCCCTGCTATTTCTAAATGAGTTAGGTGAAGTTTCATTTTTGTGCAAGGAGAGGTTAATTTTCACTGGCAAAGAAGCTGAGATATTGTAGAAAAGGTTTATGAAAATCTCCTTAGGCAACTTTGTCAGATCACCTCAGGGTTAAGTTTCAGGACCATTAGCATTCAGGCCCCAAGCTTCAGCTCTAATAGATGTTGAAAGATTTGCGATATTATACAAACCCGTGAAAAGTCTGAAACTTTTTTCTTTAATGAACAGAGGTTTCACTACAGCAAAACACTTCTGATCAGTAGTGGTGTCACTGCAGTGAGGTGATTCACAAAAATAAATTAATGACATATATTACCTAAGTGCTCTGCAATAGGGATGTTAGTGCTGGAAAGCAGGGACAAATGAAGGGCTTTAGATCACAGGACCTTCACAAGATTACGTAGGGAAGACAGACAGACTAAGCAGCTTGTGCTTGCGTATTTGCCACCCTTTCCGGTCATTCACAATACGACCTAGAAATGGAGAGACTCTGCTTGGCTTTAATAATGGGAATTTTCAAAGGTGCACACCTATATCCTTTCCTTACGAGGGTGTAGCAAAAGACTTTGCAGAGAGTTTCATTACCAATTTTCCCCTCCATATGGGAACATCYATCCCACAAGCGCCACACGTGATGGGAAGTGTATCCCGGAGCTGCACACACCAGCCTGCCAGAGCAGGCAGAACTGTCATGCGACAGTGAATATCCACGTCTCGTACGTCRGGCATATTGTGGAGGTGCTTCCTCCAGCAGCCGTTTATGGGGCAATTTGAGCACAAGTAAGTTGGAAAACACACACACACAAAAGGCAAGAAAAAAATAGTGGCATAAGAAGAAGTCTCCTTGATGCAACCATCAAATCTAACTCAAATCATGTTTTTGGTAGGTTTTTTTTTTCCAGAAAACTGGCGTCAATTCAGTCATTGAGAGCTAGAGCACTAAGGATTTTAGCTTCAGAGATCATCATCTGAGAAGAGGCAAAAAATTGCATTCTAATGTTACAGCTGGAACTGGTCACTTAGTAAAAAGTCTTTTGAGTGTCTTGTGTCTTGAATATCAAACCACCTGCACGACAGCTGGGATTGCATACACGAGTATGCCTGGAATTGCACGGAACAGCAAAAAAACTGATCCCTGCCCCGATAGAAGCATGAACACTGTATAATATAATCCTTTACCTATTAATCTATAACAAAGTGAAAGTCTTACAGTTCAAACTGACATTGGATCTTCCCCTGGCACATTTAAATGAGCTGATCATTAAAAATATTCCTTTTGGATCTCATGAACTCAGAGACTTGAAGAGAAGCATGTTTTAAGGTAGACTTTAATGGAAACATAGCAATTATTAGACACACAGTAAAGCAGAAACAATTCCACATTTAAAAGGCATGGAGAAAAGAAATKGAAAGGTGAGAGAAGGAGAAAAAGTTTCACGCTGTCACACTGGCATCACGGATTGATCCACCTGATTTAGCCAAGTCAATTTGCGGGAGCCCTCTAGCCTGCCCCACGTTGTTCAAAGCACGATGAAATAGAAGTATTGATTAAATTGCAGCAGATGCTTCTGTGCAAACACATCCTGGTAGCATCCTCGCGTATGTCGAAATTTGGAAGGGTTAAATGTAAAGACAGCAACTCTCGGCAGTTGCTAGGAAACAGTGTCCTGCCGGTGGCATCATGCATCAGCCGATGACAGTTTGTTCCAATGCCACAATAATCTTATGAGTCACTGGTTGAACGTACCGTCGCTCGGCGTGGAAACAGAGCTCTAACCTGAAGGTGAACCACTCTGCACAGTGATTCCAGCCCTTTCATGTGTTTCATTGGATAAATTCATTTTTTAAATAAATAAGTTATTTAATGCAGTTTGCCTCAGGCCTCAATAAATTCTACAAAACACAGAAAAGCTGTAGAGATCATCCTTACTTATTCAAAAAGAGCGAGCTTGATGCAGCATTCATGACCGTCTGGAGGAAACTCACAGGGAATATGAGTGATCAGATCAAACTGACTGGTAGTTGCCAGATTTTCTGGTCCAAAGATCTTGAAGTCAAAAAGCACAAAAGGCAATACTAGGAAGTCATAAAAAGAGTAGCATATGGATTATTGATAGCAATACCTGAGCAGTGAAACAAAAAGACACTCTTTGAGGAAGACTTCTATGTGAACGAGGCTGTGAGCAGAAGATGGGAGGATGTCCTATGACAATGGGTTCATCCTATTAATTTTAAAATACTTCCAATTTTAAAATAAAATCTAATTCACTGGCTGCATATTGTACTACTCCTACTGAAGATGTCATGAAAAACRACCCCTGTGATGAAACAGTGAATGAGGAACTTAAAAAAAAAAGGAAAATCAGACGAAATATTTGTGTTCACTTATGCTAACAGAGGAAGAAYGGTCTTGTGTTTAAGGAATACATCACAGATTGCATATTTTGTTTCAGTTCTGCTTTACCATATTTGATAAATCACTTCTCTTTGTGGGTCTCTTGTTCACCTGTAAAATAAGGATATTGATGTTTTTTCTCACATTCTTTGTGTGACCTTTTTGGACTATAAATTTTGCAGGTCTAGGATATTTCTTTATCATTACTGTAATATGCCTGTCCTTTAAAAGCATTAATGGATTATACCTCACTGCACCTCTAGCACTAAACACTAATGATAATCTCCATTTTGGAGATGGAGAACYGAAACACAACTCAAATTAACTGATGTACCCAAGGTCATACAAGAAAGCTGCAGCTGAGCCAAGGCACCACCCCCCAAATTTGCCCTATCTATGAGTTATAAAAAAGTCATAGAAAATAGGCGAGGATTTTCTATGTGGAGAGGTTGTTTTGTCTGACTTTCTCTCCACAAAATAAGTGAACTACACATAGATCATTGCTGAAAGATGTTTGTCTAAGATGAAAAACTTGAAAAACTTGAAACAAAATCTGTAATAAAAATGAAAAACCTCCAATAATGGAGATTTCACAATAATGAAGGGTGACCTTGTCCCCTGTTTGCTTGATTTTACCATTATTCCCTCATGTCTGACCAAACTAATACATTACTGAAGCCTATAATTTCATGTTGTGATCACAAAAAGGCAATGCTTTGCAACCTTTTATTCCACCACTGAGGTCTCCATGTGGTGTTATTATTTATGATATRAAAAAATATTACACGATATAAATGAAATTGTACAGCAATTTATTCATTTGGGGATTTCTCCTGCTGTAACTTTAGTCCACTGCCTCTCGTCGTTTCACTTGTGCACCTCAGGGAAGAGTCTGGCTCTGCCCTCTATATATTAGATAGCTGAGGACAGAAGTAAAGTCACCTCCAGAGCGACATCTCCCATGAGGCATCACAGTGCCAATTATAAATACATATTTTGGTTTCCACTTCAAAATATTCTGTGCTATTAGATTTACTCCCCTGCCTCCCACATCCAAAAGTCTAAGACTGCTTCAATTTTTTTTTTCCTAATTCATCTCTTTTAATAGTATTAGGCAAATATAATATCAAGCTAGTTTTGCTGATGAATGCTCAATGGTTCTGGCTCATGATTATACCCCCAATGTTAGATTAAGTCAGTAGGATTAGGCCCATTATGTGTCTCATGTCTCTGTTCTGCATAGTTCATTTTCAATAAAATATATTTAAAGGGTATTTACCTGTCTCTAAGGGATGGTGTAAGGATAAATTTAGCAGTATTTCCACAGTACACTGAAAATATATCTGAAATTTTCAAAGCCACCTAGTGGATTTTGATGTGCCATTCCTATTAATGTAAGTAGATAGTATATATCTCAGAAATCTCAGTTGTAAAGCACTGCAATACATGAAGAATAATGATGAACACAAAATTTAAGTAGGGCATACTTAAATTAGTATTCCACATAGACATTTTATTAATAATTTTTATGTCCTTATACAGACTATAGGAAATGAAATCAGTAAAATGTGAATCATTTTTCTAATTACCTTGTTAAAATAAAAACTAATCAAATTATTTTTGGAGATCAAATCCTATGATTGCCTCATTAATATYTTCTCTTCTCCTCGGGATGACCACACTAACTTCATGTTTTTATTAAATGAGGGGATTCTAAAACCAATCGTGCAAATTGGCCTAATCTTCTTAACAATGACTCTATAGGCTATATTTGGGAGATTCTGCAATTTACATCTTAACAGGGAAAAACTTCTGAAGACATTAGATTTGCTCTTTCTGAAAAGTCTGCCTGCTGTAACRTGTTTAAAGTTAATTGGAGAGTTAAAATCCAGTTCTTGGCTTCTCTGTGAGTTCTTTTCTCAGAGGCTTCTCTAAGTTCTTTTCTCAGAAACAATGATGGAAAAAACTAAAATCCATGGKAATTTCAATGTGAACCATCATGTGGGACAAGAAAAGAAGCTATCAGCAGCCTCTGCTGACAGATACAAGGAGGGCAAGTAAACAGTTCTCTTTCTTACTTCTTGGAGCAAAAATAATCTCTAGACAAAGACTTTCCTAACTGCATTGCTTACTAGTTCTAACTTTTCAAAGCAGCACAGCTCACTGAATGATTTGTCCTACTACCATCCCACAGTTGGCATACCTGAAACTAATTCTAAATGTGGATGAGCTGTTGCAATTGGCTCTGCAGAGGTTCTCATTTTGGATTAGTCTAATTAATCATGAATCAAGCTAAGCAAAACTCAAACCAGAACATCTACGAAATGTCCAACACTCCCTCMCATATTCTATCCAGTGAAAAATGACTTTTTAAGCATATTACATGATTAGGACTAMACTACAGCAGCCCTTTCAATGAGCAGGAAAGGTGACAAAGAACTGCAGGGTAAATTAAATTTTCTATCCAACTCATGCCATTGCAAGGTTTGGGTACTGGGATACCTAACTCTCCAAGGAATAGAGAGCTCCCAGCTTTTCTGTCGATACACTCAGAGGCATAAGATACTCTAAAGGGGCCAAAAGGAAACAGAAGGGGACAAAGTTTCTAAATGAGACACCACACTGACCCCATTGCRTTAGGAATGTGCGTTAAATCTTCTCTGGGAACACTGCGGTGGTTATATTCTACTTGCCTCTGGTCCTAAACCACATTAGCTCCTACAGCTCCTCTGGAGCACTGAATCTCCACACTTGTCTCAACATCAGGAGGTGCAATATGCGAGCCCCTAAATCTTGGCATTTAACTACATCTCCACGAAAGAAAGCACAATATAACCTCAGGCTGCAAGTAATGCGAACGGAGAATTCTAGTCTAGGAGTATMCGATGCTAATGTTTCCCTAGCGTGAGAAGACCACTGGAGTCGAAAGACAACGGAGAAACAGGTTCATAAGCTTTAGTTAAAGCAGTGATTATTACTAGCATGTTCTGCTGTGCCCTGAACTACTTTGCAGAATAACAAGAATAAAGATTAAGTAATATAGAAACAATGCTTCCATTATATTAAGGATTAATTGAATCATAATATGTTTTATTAAGTGCTTATATCCCAATTCACAAAGTTTATAAAGATTTGGATTCCCTCCAGAGTTGCTCATCCATCCACACTTTTAATTCAAGAGAGGTTAATAACTACACTCTGATAACTTTTCACCAATGGCTCCCCSGGAAATTTAGAAGAGCTCTGAAATTCTAAGATAAAAATGAAACAATCTTTTTTTCTAAAAATACAAATCATCATTTTTATAACATTCTCAAAAGTAAAATCATCTCTTGCAATTTGTTCTYATATGCATAGCTCCCATGAAATAATATACACAAATGACTATCAACTAAGTTTATCAGATGCAATAAATATGCAGAAACAGAAGGAAAAATAATGCAGTGGAAAATAAGAGCATTTTCAACACATCATTGAGAAACCATTAGCAAATTAAAAAAGCCAATGGTAGGTTATTTTCCAAGTAATAATTGTTAATTCAACTCATAAAATGCTAACAYATGCATTATGTTTTTCAACCACTGAAAAGCTTAATTCACAGTGAGGAAGATGACGGATCCTTCAGAATGATATAACACTATTAACAGAATCCTTTTTGCTTATATCAGACAGGGAGATATGTGAATCCATAAAAYAGGAATGGGAAATGTTTAATAAATGAAACTGAACTATGCAAATGCAATAAGATTTCTTGTTGTCTGTATGAATTTGGAAAAATTTGCATTGCAATCCTCTTTGGCTGTTAAACATTGTACACAAATCTGCTCCTTTCAAAAAACAAAGGGAAAGCAGCTCTGAGTTATTTAAATTTAAATATATATGTTAAAAATGTTCATTAATAGTAATTTTTTTTTAATTTATGCAACCTGAGATAAGGCTCATCAGAGCTTCTGCTGGAGGATGTACAAAAATGGCTATAAGGCACCAAGAATGATTTAATAGTGTTATACAACTGGCTAAGTGAATTATGTTTTTTCCTTTTGTCCCTTTTCTGAAACATTACATATTGGTCATTGCCAGAGGCAAGGCACAAACCTAATAGATGAACACCTTTTTGACAGGATTGAGCAAACCAGACACAGACTGGGATCAGGTTCTATGCCGGAGCAAGGATCTGGTGTTGGCCTCATCTGAACTCCCTTTGTGCAAAGCTGGARATGCAAACTCTTTTTCCTTGTGATTCAGTTCCCAATGTATGCAATGGGATTTTCTCCTTTGGTGCCTAAGGTGCTCAGGTAGTAGCTGTGAGGACAGGTATCTTACATATGGTACAAGCTCTGGCAGAAGAACATGGCCTAAGGGTCTAAACAGCTATGGAAATGGTCCAAGATACTAGACTAAAGTATTCCATGTAAAGAGTATGTAGCAGAATTTCACTAATTCAGAGGACAGTTCCTGCTCCTCCATCTGTTATTCCTCAACTATGTTTGTCTTGCGCTTGTATTCTACAATTTTTGTTTCTTTTTCTGTCCCCGATGAAATATCCATTATTAGCATACCCAAAAGATAGATATTTGCCACAGCAACCACAGTTTGATAATACGATCCTTCACTAAACCAAATAGTGATGTGGTCTCCGAGTGCTCAAATCTGCCAGGTTCCACTTTATATGCCTGCGTCAGAGTAAGCACTGCCAAGTGTGTAGGGAGAGTGTAGTAACATTTAAGTCATCATCAAAAGCCATGTCCCGTGGCCAAGGATGGGATACAGAAGTTCCTTTGAATGGTAACCTTTGAGGGGAAAGATATGTCCAACCTAGCTGTGCAAAACAATAGCTGGAGAACAATTCTATTCAAAGATGGCCAGTAGATGGGAGATGTTAATCTTAATAAAGACCCTGGTCCTGAAATACGACAGTGAGCAATGCGAACTTGTTGGCAATTGTTTCCAAAGAGAGTATGAACAACCAAAACGACTAAGTTTAGCCCTGCTAAATGGCAGTGGTGCTGATGTCTCTGAGGAGATCCAGCAGTGCAAGATGCCCCTGAGCAAAAGTGAACACAGTTAGTTCAATTACTAATTGATGAAAAGTACTTGAAACATTGTATTATACAATTACATCGTATTAATACTGCTTGTTCATTATTATCATAGCTATGCTTGACTGGGCAAAGACACGAGGAGCTGCTACCACAGAGGCTCTGGCAAAAGGCCAGCTGTYGTGCCACCTCGACATCATGTAGAGCTCTCCATGCTGACAGCGTCCTCCCCACACCATCTTTGCTCACTCGTGCYGCAAACAGGAGAGCAATGGGCAGGCTCTTCACGGAAGGGAACACCTTTTGTGCTCGTAACAGACCCCAGTAAAAGGGAATCCTGGTCCATTTACCAGCTTCAAGGCACTGTATGGATAAAGTTAAGTAGGTGCTCAGGTGGATTCACCACGTTTTGCACTTTCATGGATTTTGTGTCAGCAATGTTTTCATCCATAGGAAACCTTTTGATAGAGAAAAAAAGAAACAACAAACATTTGTAGTCCTTTTGACTTCTGTATCTTCTGGGAGTGAAAGTGGAGGTTGTACTTTCCGGGTTTTTTTCGGTTGAAGGAGGAGTTAGATCATCATCTTAGCTAGAGGTCAAAGTTCAAACATAAGCACTCAAGATTATTATCAGTTATTTTGTTTGTATAATAACTGTAATTCTATTTGTTCATATCATACATTTTAGAAGCCAAAAATGAATCTAGATATTATACTGAAGTTTCCATATTTAGATATTTAGGCTTTCACTGCTTTAACAAATTTGTCAACAATGCCAATTCCACATCAACATATACAGTAATAGTTCAACAGCAGTGTATCTTCGATGAGTTAGATGATAGCTTCACAGCATCAATTATCTTTAGATTTGTGAAGTAGAGGAGAGGAAAAATGATGAATCACACTGTACTAGCTCTTAATGCAGAACTACACAATGTATAATTTAGTATTTATTTTATTGCTAGCATTATCCATACAATGTGTTAGTGCACAAAATAGCCTATCAAATACATTAGCAAACAAAAGCTATATAAAGACTCCTAGAACCAGAAGACAACTTATGAATAATTCATGTTTCCATGCATTAGGATTCATCCAGACAAAATATATAAAGTGCACTTAACTTGTCCCAAAGAAAACTGATAAATTATCTGAATAATTCTATATAATATCAGTATAATATTTCAGTTACTTTGAAGGATAAAGTTGCTTTCTTGGATGACTTTGAAGACAATTTGCAAGCTTGCTCAATTTATGCTGACAGTAATTGCTGTACAGCTGCCTGATTTAGACAGAGGGAAAAAAAACAGGATGCACTGTGCAAATTACAACTATACAAGAAAAGCTACTCGGCTACCTTTTGTAGTACCTTTTGTACTCATTGACAGGAATAAGCGCCAGCTTTTCAATTACCTGTCCAGAATAGACACTGTTTTATTGGTAACTGTACTCAGAAAAAGAAAATTACCTTTAACTAATGTAATATTTAGCAGTAGATAAAGTAAAGACACATTTATTAGATTAACTTGCAAGATTTTTGGACTATCCTATGATTATGACTAAAACAGAAACTATATGTCTCATGCTCAGAAATATAAGAGTTAACAAGGAAGTTTTGGAGTGTACTGATTCTAACTAATTTGTTGGTTCATGTCTTTACTTATTTTTAGTGCATTATCATTAATGGAATAAAATCAAACTACATGTATAAGCCTAATATTGCAAAAAATACAAAAAGTTTCATATATATATACACAGAATGTGTACATATATATGTACACATTAAATTYTAGAGATAGTTTTCACTTTCATGCTAAAATCAACCGCTCCATTACCATTAGATGAACTAAGAAGCAGATGCCACAATTCATGGCATAGGTRAGTTTTAAAGTTTTACTAAGAAATCTTCAAACCGCACTGCAACAATAGACTAACAACAGATATATCAAATCGTCGATGTAACTGGAGGACAATGGGGTGGACAACTGTGGTTATGTGATTTTAATCTTATAACAGAGGTCATAAGTAGACTAAGAAATTACACGAAGTTCTCATTACTTATGCTTTATATAGTTCTTAACACTTGGATAAAGTGTGAAGCATGACCCAGGATATGAAAAAGAGCAGAATTTTGGCTAGATGGGCATTTATGTCTGGTTGACAAGCACTCAACTGCTGTACAGCAAAGGCTGAGACCTACGGTAAAGGCATACATCCTCGCAGGAACCTACAGGACTCCAGAATACTACCATGCTTTAAGGTAATCACTGTTGGGTCCAAATATTTCTTCAGGAAATATCGCCATTATCCTCAACTTACTCKCTTCCAAGACTGCAGTTGACTAATTACGAGAAAATAATTTAGGATCAATTAAAGTATTTCTCATTGCTTGTCATTTGACTGAGAACAAATTTTTTGGTGAAATAATGAGCAAAGCCCTTTGCTAATCGCCCATTAACTGTCAGAGTGCTTAAACATCATTTCATCTTGTTCTAGAAAAGGTTGCGCCAATGGTTCACAGGTTAGCTCACAGCTTGAAAGCTGCCCAAAAGAAAATCCAAATCTCCTGATTTCCTGATGAGTGTCTGTTCAGCTGAGTCTCACATGATATGAAACACATTTTTTTTGCTGYGAAGATTAGAGACTTATGCCTCCTTTTCCATACTGTGGTGTTTTGAGAAAGGTATTTGTGCTATGGAAAGGATGTAACAAACTGTAGGTCTTACACATTATATATAGAATCATAGAATCAGTAAGGTTGGAAGGGACCTCTGGAGATCATCTAGTCCAACCTCCACGCTCAGCAGGGTCACCTACAGCATGGTAGACAGGGTTGCATCCAGGCAGACCTTGAAGATCTCCAGAGAAGGAGACTCCACAGCCTCTCCGGGCAACCTGKKCCAGTGCTCYRTCACTCTCACAGGGAAGAAATTCCCYCTCACGGTCAGGCRGAACTTCCYGTGCTTCAATYTCTGCCCATTGCCTCTTGTCCTGTCACACAGGACAACTGAAAAGAGTTTGTCCCCGTCCCCTTGACACCCTCCCTTCAGGTACTTGTACACACTGAT
>NW_028186612.1:649739-762277 GCF_003343005.1 Rhea americana
GGTCTCTCTGAATGGCAGCACAGCCCCCTGGTGTGTCAACCACTCCTCCCAGCTTATATAGAAACTACAAAAATGATTTTCGCTCTAAATTTTTGAACCAAATTTGCTATATGCCACCATCAAGTAGGATTTTTTTTTTTTTTTGTCTTTTGGAAATGATACAAATTTTGGCATGCTTTACTGAATGAAGCACAGTATAAACTGAATCTGCCCCATCTGCCTCATGAGGCTACAGATTCATAATTCAGTGAAACAATTCTGTTACTTTCAAAGCCTAAAAAAAATGAGCACAGGGAAAAAGAGCTTCACACATTATTTCTTGATGTGACTCACTGAAAAGAGGAAGGCTCGAAACCATAGGGTAAACATCTTGGCAATCTCTAGCATTTACATTGTAGTCACACTACTCAGATAACAGCTTTTGCTCTACTCTTTTTCTTTCTCGTATCTCTTGCTCTCTTTGCAGAAAATCTGCTGCAGAGGATCCTGAACAACTCATGAATTATTATCTAAACCCCCTCTCACCGCCCTTGCCTCTGACTGTGGACTTAGACTCTGTCGAGACCCTGCAGAGCACCAGCACTTCCAGAAAAGCAGGGGAAACATGTTTCACAGAACTCCTCACTGACCGATTTATTTTTAATCTGACTTTAAAATCTGATTTTCTATGGAAACCAAGCTGATGTCACTGTGCTGTGTGTGTGTGTCTGCCCTGCCCTGCTAAATTTTGAACTCATGGCTACTCTCAAACAAATCTTACAAAGATGTAAAGCTTGCAAATACTTTAAAGCTCCCACAAGTTTTGTGGAAATAGGTAGCCAGGTAGAGAGGACAGAGCAGAGTTAACATTCCCATGGAAGAAAATGGTAGAGGATCAACACAATCATACCAGTGGAAAATCCACCCAGGACACCTTTAGCAACAATCAGAATTCAGAAATTTCACTGAATACAGAACAATCACTTTTAAGTTAAAAAAATTCCTTTTCACAAGGCTGTTCAGATACGCCAAAYTTTACTAGGACATTCTTTAATACTCTATAGCAAATAAAATATGCACTTAACCTTTAAATAAGACATTTCATTTGCCTTTGCTTTTTCTTTGTCAGTGAATCAGACTTTTAGTTAGCAGATCAATTTTACAAATTACATAACCACAGAGTAATTGCTTGGTACTTATTATAGAGTGCAGAAAACAAGATATGACTGGAGTAACTCTCCCTAGAACATTTCAATGGGATTAAATGGGCCTAAATTTTTTTATTATATATAAATATAAATATATATATATATATTTTATTATATATAAAAGATATTTCTAAATCCTTGGTTGGGCTAGAAGTTTTCTAGCTAATATATATGGATAATTGGCAGGTATAAATATCATATGCAAGCCAATCAGAAAATTATGTTGAACTCTAGAGAATACATTTCTTTAAAGCTATCTCCTTTTCTTTTTTTTATTCCTGCTGTTATTGAAGCTAAATGGCTTGTTACACATAGGCAGGAGTTAATTTCCACCTCTTTATCAGGGACCCTAATGGAAATGACAGTGGTGCAGATGCTGTTACTTCTTGTGCACCCAAAAGTTATGGCAATTCCTGTAGCCATAGAAACCTGAAACTCTGATTTCCTTCATGTTTGTGTACAACAAGAAGTAGCSCTGCTGCGTGTAGCCATTCAATAGAGGAATTATATGATCCCCTGATGTTATCATAACCTTTTAATCACCCAACAAGACAAAATGAGATCATTAGGCAAGTCAAATTTTGCTTTGAGGCAAAGATTATTCAAGGGTATTTCACTGTCATTGATCCACATGCAAATCCAATCCTAATCACCACTCTGTTTGAACACTTCTCACTCCTCAGAGGGTATTATCCTCCTAGATGTTTGTGAGATACGGAAATACTAAATATTTTTTTTTTAATGTAGATTATCAATTTGCAAGGTAAACCAAATGATTTCTCAAAGCATCTGTGAGTAAGGAGGGAACTGGGCGTAACTCGCTAGTTGTGCCTTGTCCACTGGTCTTTCTCACTCATTCTCTCAAAGCCTTAGGTTTGAGGCATGGAAGACCACCGCACTCAACTGACCCTAACCATATTGAAAAGGGACTTAYAAAGGGACCTGTAAATAAGCCATTAGTCTGGTAAAATGGCCTGATACTAAAAGAATATGCAAGAAGGGAGTGATGACAACAGCATAAGCTTACAAAACCAAAAATCTTTGAGAATAGACCCAAACTAGCACTACCTTGTTTTTCTTGATCTAGTTTTCAACAGCTAAAACAGACGGAATTGCAACTCTGAGGGTAGCTGTCAGAAAAATGAAGCTTCAGTATAGATTTCAGTGAGACTGTAACTGAAACAGAAGTTTTAAAATATTTATAGACATTCACAATTCACAAGGTAAAGGACATTCAGCCAACCAGATTGTCAGACTCTCCACACAGCCATCACAGTGTGCCTTCCATTTTATAKGAAAGTAGGCATTTTATGGTAACTGCTGAGGAATGAGGGTACTGTAAAATAATAATAATAATAAATGGTTATTTTCTCCCTGCAGAAAAAAATGTATATCTACAACAAGCACTTAATAGTACCTTTACCCAAGCATTATTTTACTGTCTCCTCAGGCATCATAAACTCTGAGTAGCCTGCAACTTTCCTTTCATCTTGATGAGACTTTTCTGAAACATGTCTTGTGACTGTGATGGAGAAAAGCTGAAAAAGACTGCTTGAGAAAAACCTTAGTCACAAGTCTAGGCTCACGTATCTCCAAACAACGTAGCCTTAGGTCTCAAGTATGCCATGTAATTACACATCCATAATAATTATATATCATAATTAACGGTGAGACTCTTCCAAGCTCATTGTACCTAYGGCAAAAGAGAGCAGGTAGGTGCTGGGCTGTGGGCAGAGGCAGTGGTGGTGGCCAAGCTCTACTGGGAGGAGTTTTGCAAAACCAGAAGGGCAATATTTTTCTCCCATAAGTGAGAAAAAGGAGAAATCTTCACCTAGATTAYCCTCTTCTCTTTCTAGCTAAGTTCTCTATGAAATCTGCCCCACTCTATGCCAGATCCCCAGGTCATGAAAGTCCAGGCAGCTCCACTCTTACACTTGATCTCTGTACATTGCAAGATTTTTACTTTGTTTCTCTGAATTATGAAACATTTTGTTTTCCCATCCTAACTCAGCCAACTAGCAAGGCTGAYTGGCCCCGCTTCTGTCTCGCGGCCCTGTACACTGTCATGGTGGCCTCATGACATTGCATTTGATAGGAGATTCCCTAAAGCTACAGCGCATCAATCATATATGACATTTGGGCTGGGGAAATATGCAATATAAAGAGAGACTGACCTATAGTATTAGCTTGTATTATGCAATTACACTGATCAGTACAGGTAGGAATCTTTTACAGGCAGGTGGTTTTCATATTTCAAACATTTCCTCACAATATGAAGGGTTTTACTTCAAAGGTTCAGCAGTATTAAAGGAAGGTTTATCAACCCATACAGAGTTCGTTTTACTTAAGAGAGGCTCCTCTTCCCCGAGGTTTGTACTGCAGGCATGGCTTTCTCTCTACACTGTTCAGAGTTCTCTCTAAACATCTTCTGGTAAAGCATCTAAACATCTTCTGGTAAAGCAATATAATACTCCTCTTACAGTGATTATCGTACATGTACATGCACATACACACACCCATGTGTAATATAACTATGATACATATGGACTTTGCATGCACATGTTTAAATGTAAGTATACACATGCACACGTGAACACAGAATACAGCAATTCAGGGGATTTGCCTCTGAATTCTTTCAAATGGTGTTTGATACCAAGAGCTCCAGGCTATGTCAAACTGCTGTTTTGTTTCTGAGCATGCAATTTTTWTATATTTTCTTCTATTTTTGCCCCTGTATTGAGCTTGTAGGGATAAGAGGAATTCTTKCCCCTAGCACTGGGCTCACATATGAGGTGATTTTGCCATCGATGGAAAGTTCATTTCCATGGAACATCTCTCAACAAGGGTACGGCTCCTGTTCCAAACCCACTAGCCATTCAGACTGTACTCCACTACAGGGAGGACAGAGGAGGGATTAAGGTTAGTAAGTAAATAATGGACTTTGATACTGTGTTGTGTCATGTGAGAAAGTTATCTGAGCATGCCAGGAGCTTATAAATGGAAGAGCCTCTCACAAACCACTTCAGAGATGTGCGAAGAGACCTGCGAGACTTAATAGTTCAAAGAAAACCTATCCACTAGTTAGGATATGAATCCTTAGAYGACTCTGACCTAAATCCCAAGTAATACTTAAGAATGGCAAAAAGATTGAGCTAAGTGCAGTCCTTTCATTTAATCTTAATTCTTACTGTAGTCCTATAYGTATTACTTAGCAAAACACAAGGAATAATAATAAGATATTCAGAATAATATAATAACACATGAAGGAGCTTAGCATATACAACTACTAATTGTGAGCTTCATTTGTTTTGTTTAGTTTCTGTTATGCAAAGAGAAAATAAAGATTTCCAGAAAATATTAGAAGTAAAGGGATTCAGAAGTGGCTCAGAGCTCTCTATGGGTAGATGTCAGAAAGTCAGCTTAGATCCAGATCAGCAAGTAAATGTATTCACTACCACATAAAGAGTAAAATAACTCAATGTTAGCAATACAGATATTTGTTTACCGTGTTTATATTAAGATAATTTAATAATAACATATTGAGTTACCATAAAGCATTAAGATAACTACATATACATGATCAGCTAATAAAGGACAGATYGGTTTTGCACCAAGATGGTGTTCCTTGGCATTTGACTTGCTTTACACAGCACTTTAGATCAGCAAATGGCCCAAAACCTCTCCTGAATCTTAACTACGCATCTGAACTGCTAGGGAAGATTTTCTTACCTAATAGGGAAACCTGTTACTGTTTTCTGAAGGAATGTTTCAGTTTTGACAATTTCTCTTCTTTTTCACATTTATTTTCTTTATCAGTTATTATCTATATTATTATACATTTCATATGTTCTGTGTGACTGTAACACATGAATCTGCCACATCATCTATGTATTGCTTTGCGTTGAGTATTGAAAATCAGAAGTAAATTTGTTTTTATTTAGTACTGTAAGAGTTTCCTTGGAAAGAGTTCTTCCTTTCAGTCTCTCGGTTCCCCACTCATCCTGGAGATCAACACTGTGAAGTGTGTACTAGTGTGTACTAGTGTACTCTTTTGCATGGCATACACATTTTGATAATGCAAAGTGTGATTATTTTCTGAAAGCCCACGCATAGATACTGTTGCTAYTTGTTCCCACTGCCCCAAGTCTCCCAAAGACCCCAACCACTGGCCCAGAGCAGTCCCAGTGCTGGAGCCCAGGGAACACACTGGCTCCCGCTCGTGTGGTGGGATGCAGGAGGTCTGCCCCGGCGCGAGGTGGCAGCAAGGCTGGGAAGGATGGCAACGCTCAGGGCCACGTGCGCCGGGGAGGGGCAGGGTCCGAGGCCCCCATCTCTGTCGCCCACCTCGTGAGAGCCCAGCACRGAGAGCTTTGAAGAAACTACTAGCGCTAGAACGGGCGTTCCCTATTTAARAGCAGACAGACATAAAAGATAGAGTACTGGGAAAAGCTAGTATTTTACCTTACAACTCTGACTTTGACATCAGTTCCTTGGGGCCAGTGTGCAAAGATACATTTTTCAAGTCGAGGAGAGTGATGCTGAGCAGCTAAGCGCATTTGCAGCCACTTAGCTATAACCTGTTTTGGAAAGGTGCTGGGTAATTCCAGTTAGCGCTGCAGTCAGTGCTAGCTTCAAGTCTCCAAGTCTGGGAGAGATTTAATGTTTTTCCGATGACACTAGCCTGTAAAATGAGGATATTGATGCTTGCTCGCCTCGGAGGGCTATTTCAGAATTAATTACTTCTTGTGCTGTCCTGTGAAATTTCTAAATACTGTGGAATGGCTGAGCAATAACCTTTGCTAGATGTARTCTAAAAGGATTGTTTTCTCTGGACTCCCACCAGCCGCACGGCACAAACACCACTCCTTCTGCTGGAACAACATTAGTACTTTTCAGTTAAACCACTGCTAGCGCAAGTATGAAACAACAATTGTTTTCTTCTAAGCAGCATCAAAATAAAACATAATACAGCTTGCAGAGCAATTAGATGAGATACAGTCAGAGCCTCATGACAGCTAGAATTCTTTTCAGTAGTAACAGTTTATCCTCATCGCATTTCTGCACTACATTTCTGAGATTGTTTACCCTCCATAGAGCTTGACAGATTCAAAGAYCATTGGATCCCTGGAATTAGTGATGGGAGAGAGAGAGAAAAAAAAAGGAACAATTAAATCAGTCTGACCAACTCTTCACAGATGCAAGACTGTTCTCCTAAATCAATATYTTAGTGCTTCTTCTGGGTCAGTTGAAAATTTTCATATAAAGGGAAAGGAATTTAGCTGCATCCCCTCGAAACTATCCCATAGCTGAAGAGATATTACAGGCAGGAAGCTTTGCTTTATATTCAGCATACATTCTTCCATTTAAAATTTCAGTCCGCAAATGTAAATTAAACTCCACCTTGTTACAATAAATATCTTCTTTTTTTCCTCATGTTTACATCTTCCGTAAACATGTAGATTGACATAAACCTGTCTCTATTACTCATCATTAASCAAAATCATTTTATACATATTTCAATGTTCTATCATACACTAACTGTTCCAACCCTTTGATCATTTCCTCTCGCTCCCCACGTAATCCTAAGAAAGAGTGCTGAAGGAGACAAAGGAATTCACAGCAGAGTATAAGACAGACAGAATTAAGGCAAAAAGTGATTTCTGAATTTGATACAGCAGGAAGAACTGCCAAGGGGATTTCTTAAAGATATACTTTGGGACATTTTATGACAAATCATGAAAGTAAAGTCCTCTCTACGTCGTGCTGGTGTAAGACAGCTGACAGAAAATTAGGTGCAGAAAGGATAAGGATAAGGAGACATTTTACAAATATCCGCAGGGCAGAGACACCAGCGTGCCAGCCCAGCAGCGCCCCGGGCACGGTGGCTGCACTGCAGTCCACCAGCACACTGGGGAGGTGAGGAGTGCGAAGGTGAACTCAGGGGACTGCTGCATGCTCCCAGGCGATCAATTACTGCCAAGCAGGAACACACTCGCCCTCACGAAAACTCCCAGGTGAACAAAAGAGCCTGATCTCCTTTAATAATGAATTCCATATAGCTCGCCGTCTTCGTAAAACCCCCTTGAGCCAAGCTCACCTCCTCAGACATGGTTTTGAGCTACACCTCAGAACAGGAAGGTGTTTGCAGACTATTTATAAACAGAAACACCAAAAATAGTGTTAGCACATGGAGGTATATAGGAGTATGGGGAAGAAACKAATACAGGCAGAGGGCTTACTTCAGGAGCTTTAGGCTCTTGGTTCCCACTTTTTGGGGTAGCTCCAGCACTAGGGCTCCTCTCCACCCGCAGGGTGTAGCCACTTTCAGAGTTGTACCTGCTACCCAGGGACCAGGGTCTGCTTTAGGTCATCCTCCAGASCAGCCCCATGCACAGGACAAAGAGAACAGAGGTTTTGAGGTTTTGAACTCAATCTCTGCATCTTCCCGGGCCTCTCCTAGGTGGCCRCTGCTTAATCCCCTGTTGTCTTCTCCTCTCCAGGCCGAACAGCCTGCTCAGGGCAGCCATGCCTTCCTGAAAGCGAGCTCAGAGAGACTGTCCTACCTCTAGCACAAGCTTCCTTGTGTGGATCCTATTGCTTGTTTTTATATGGCTTTTATATATCAGCTTGTGTAACACCAAGATGACTAAACCAATTAGTTATAAATCTATCAAAGCTAGTACACATTTAACAGGCAAAAAGTTGTTGAGTAAGAATCTATAAAGAATTTATGAGTCACCACAAATCTTATGATTTGTGGGGAGACATCCATGTGTCTTTCAAAAAGACCTCAGCTTCACTTTATTATGTTATTGCTTTAAAAATAAACTAAATTTATTCTAAGTAATATATAACATTAGTGCTGCATTTTCTGAGCAAGAAAACGATTCTGGCAGAGCTGACAGGGGACAAGATTGAAGCTGAAAGTCTGTCTGTCACATTTCTTTGCAGTATCTCTGTAAAGAAAAGTGTCTGAAGTGATACACAAGGAAAATGCGTAAAATTATTTCTTTTTCCCTAAAAAATATAGTCCTGAAGTCCTGAAGTCTCCCTCAGTTTATATGAGTTTTTAAGGAGTTAAGATTGAAATGCTACATATTTCCAGTAAAACCGAAGAAAGAATTTGGTGCTGCTGAGACGGGCATCTAGATTTAAGACAATGAGGATTTATATGATGAATTCTACAGGAAAAAACATTAGATACTTATTTAGGTATAATACAACCCATAGGATTATTCCTAGTTATTTCTGTTTTGAACCTAATAAATATTGTTGATAGCTATTTTCCAAAAGCAGCCGGAAGACTGAACATTTGCTCTTGAACCCCTAAGAATTTTGAGATATATGAAATTCATCTTACCTTGCTCTTGCGATTTGAACCACAATCATACCTAATGCCCCATTCCACTTGATGGACCAAAAGATTTCATTCCACCCTAGTGCAGTTTTTAGTCACAGCCATCTATCAGCCTCCATATAGGTCCAAGAGGGACTGCTCTTCAGCAAGGGAAGAAAGACAGTAAGATCTGTCTGTCCTTCCRCAAAGGGAATTATTGCCCTATTCACTTCCTATATGCAGGCATGAAATCACGGGAGATGTTGAGGACAATAATATCTCATCTACTTATTGCCAATCAAGTCATTATTTGAGAGATTCTTCATCCTCAGGAATAGTTCCACAGAAGTAATAAAATGCAGGAAGCATTCGCAAACCTTGCTGCTTCATTCACATAGCCCAGCAAGTATTTGCTGCAAGTGTTATGGGGAACACCGCTGGGATAAGAGAAGGAATTGCAAGAAATTCTCACTAGAAATCGTTTTGTTTTTTCTACAGATGAGATTCAAGCTTCAAACTAGACAATCATAAATTCTATCATACCATTGACTTTCCAGCTAGGAGTCAGACCATATTTCCCAAAGGCCAACCAAGTCAACTGTAAGGCCTCCCTCCTTGTTTGCAAGGGCTTGGCTTTTGTACCAGGCCAAAGTCTAGATGTGAATGCCATCTTGGGATAAATCACTGTACTCTCCTCTGAGTCACTGCACCGCATTATTCCCTGAATAACTGGCATCTACGAGATGCAGCTTTATTATACTTACTGTAGCTCAGCTATTTTAACACATTAACTGAATGGGCACATTCAAAATAAATGGATATTCTGGCATGAATAATAGAGAGTTTTCAATATCAAAAACTGCTTTCCCAGATGGTTGAGACTATCAGTCAACAAGAGAAAGACATTTTTCCTCCGTTTCTCACTCTCTGGGGCTGACTGAATTAAGCTATATGCTTTTGAATGCACCCTAGCAGGTCTTCATCCCTCCTCCTCTTGGGCTTCCTACTAGCATGAGAGAGGGCTGCTGGCATCACTCCGCTCCAGCTGTTGTCTATTCCTTTGTACAGAAAATGAAAAGGGCATTTCCTTTTCAGAGAGCAAAGGGGAAGAACAATAAAATTAATTTTGACCTCAGAAGGGTACAGAAGGCCCCTTTTCCTCCCTTTTAGGCATTAGAGCAGAACAGGCAGAGTCAACACACACAAATACTTTTCTCCTTTGCTTCACACATGAKTTACTTGGGAACCAAGAGTAATAATTGGAAATCATAATGGAACAGAAATTGCCATAAGTAGGACAATGGTATGACTGAGGCAAGGACAAAATGGATTTGAGAGTTGCTCTGTTAGGGACATGAAATGGAATTTTTTTCCTCTCTCAGTCTGTGGTAAAACTGCCCAAAATTCACTGGAGAGGAAGGAGGACATCATCTTCCTGAGCAATCATCCATCTTACAGTGTTTCAGCCTAGGCTGAAAACCACTCTGATTTTCATAGTATGATACAAGGTGTGGGCAAAAGCCAGTCATCCTGCCTGAAGACACCAACAGGCAACAGCAGGCAAAATGACATCCTTATCCCAGGGCATTTAGCAAAGCATTTAAGAGCAGAGGGAGCATGTCCTCAGAGTTCAGTAAACTCCAGAGTTTACATAAACAAATTCTTTATGAACTGAAAGAGTTGCCATTTTGTTTACTGCTCTCAGAAATCATTACTTTTATATGGCTTTTACACTTACCATATTTGTATAATTATGCAAACTTCTGCATTTGCAGAAGCATTCTAAGCCATTAGCAATGTTTCTCTAATACATGCAATTTTTTTTGCCACAAGGACAATATACCATTAATTCTGTATCCTCTCTAAATGCAGCAATTATCTACCAAACAGATATTCTACACCACATTTCAAGGATACTTTCACCTTCCCATCCTCCACTGCTGTTGCTGGGCAAAGGAAGAGAAGTCATCATTACCCTTTAAGAAGACAGGGTCAAGAGGAGTCCCTGGTACAATCTCAACAGTTATTTAAAAAACCCCAGCAATAATAAATGACTATAAGTAGGCCTTCACTGGCTGTGTTACATGCATTAAATTTTACACATTAATTTGCATGAATATAGCCGATAAAATTTTCAGATTAAATATTCAATTTAGCACAGAGTGCATGCAAGATTAAACAGCAGTATTGTTCTACAGGTGACAGGTTAGAGCAGGCTCACATGTTTCCTTGCTTATGTAAACTAYTTCTAGTATCAAAGATGCATGAGTCCTTGGGTGACAAACACTCACCCTCCACTCAGAGGAAGCAAACTATGAGTTGTGGAAGAAAACCTTTGTGTGTGTGTGTGCGCGAATGTTTTTGTATGCATTTCTCTGTAGAGGGACATGATTAGCAACAAAACGGAAAGGGGAAAAGCCACAGCTGATAGGCAGCACGGTTGCTCATGCTCACTCATGAGCCGTCAGCTGGGGCAGCCGTGGTGACGTGCAAGCAGTGCCGGGCTGGCCGAGCAGACCAGAGCCTCTGAGTTATGCTCCTCACGTGGTGAGGCAAGCTCAGAGCTGCCTCCAGCTCTCCCTTCAGCAATCTGTGCTAGGGGAAGCTGGCAGGGAGAAAGTGGGTTGCATCCGTCTCCCGTTGTGATAGCAGGGAGCCGTGTCACAGCGCAGCCCAGCTCCTGCATTTGCGCTTAACCCCGGGGRTTTCCTACTGCTCTGCTCAACAGCGAGGAAGGAGGAAACTTTATGAGATGTGTGTTCAGTGCTGGGACTGTGACCTAACCTTTGGCAAATCTTTGCTCCCCATTTGCTTCTCAGTCTGCTCGTGCTGAAAGCTCTTGAGGGCAGACGCTGTGCCTTGCTGTGCCTTTGCACAGCGCTGAGCAAGATCATCCATCTGTCTCAACGGGTCCTCTGYGTACAACCAGAACTGCAAGTAAATAGTGATTCAACCCACTGATAGTCAGTCTGTTCTCCAACAGAGGAGCACAGCAATCCAACTAGCGAGGAAGTGATTTGCAGCACTAAAAGTGTGCAAGTCTGGCACTTTCAGTGTACGTTAGCATTTTGTCAATCTTTTAAATGTGGGGAAATCTTATAGTAACTTTTGCATAAAATGGTATTTTCACTGAATATAAATAAATTACATTCCAGCTTCTCCTCAATTAAATACTTCTGAGAAAACAAAAAATGTTCAAAGCTTTCATCCTTTTCCCTTCTTGGAAAGAGAGGGGAAAGGTTAGATATGATGTGGTAATTCATATTTTTATTTGGAGGACTGTACTCAAGCTCATGTCCAATAATGGGATACAGAGCCTTTCTGTAATTTAATAACCCCCAAGACTCCACCAAGAAGAAGATCATGATGGCTACTGATATAAATTAAAGTCCTGCTATGTCCTGCTACTTACTGCCTCCTCATCACCGCTGCTCATGTTGTTCCTCAAYAGAACTGAATTCCAGTGCTGTCCATCTCCCCTCCCCTCTCCTTAGAATTTTAAAATAAATTAAACCAATTAAGAACACGTTGAATATTATTTAAATAAGAACAGACTCTTTGGAGCTACCTAACTGTAAAAGTAATGAATCTAATGCCATGTGCCGCATATTTTTTTTAATTAGATTCTTTCACCTAAAAGACTCTCAGCATCTGATTCTGGACCTGTTGAAGCCGATGGATGTTTGCCAATGACTTCAAGCAGGCCAAGATTTCACTCTAGAAACTTTGGATCTCATAACTCATAGTGAAAATGCTGACTGGAAATGCTAAAGTAAATTTTATATAGTGTGCTGTCACTGCTAACAGTGATTATTATAGCACAGCTTCAACAAGACAGACAAGAATAGATGTGCAGTTATTGACTTAGTGTATTCTATCATGAAATGCGAATCGCAGATAAAAAATGTTCTACAAAAAAAAATGAACCCCTTTTTAAAAGTTTTAAATGAAGATTTTCATTTGATTGCTGACTTTTCTGTTTTARTTTTATGTTACTAAAGTTCTTAAACTGCAGTGGCATATTTTGAGAGGWTTATTTCTTCTCTAAAATTCTGTTCAAAATGCTCTCCATAGGCTAACAGAGGTTCTGTGTCATCCCTACTCAACTCAAACTGAAACACAAAGTTAATAAACAAGTAGCATCTCTCATATTTTCCAACAAAATAACCTCGCAATGAAATGAATTTGTTAAGAAAGCCAAAATGCCCTGACCTGTCCTTTCTCCCAAGGTTTGCTTCGCAGTTTGACGCCGGCAGAGCTTGTGCYCTACATTGCTCTAGTGACTGAGATKAATACATAATCCTCCAGAAGACTACCTTTAGTTTCCTCATCTGTGTATGTACGGCTTAACTACATTCCAGTTACTATATATATAAACTGCACAGTTTTGCCAGTATAATGAACATCTAACTATATTCATTTTTGAACAACGCAGCAAATTCATTTAAGTGGAAATGATTTCAGTATTTTTGTCTGACAAYGCAGTAAACATTTAAAGATATGCTCAGTTCTACCAGACCCCATAGAAACTAAAAGTACTGTTGTTTCATGAGTCAATTCACTTACCTGTAAAAGGATTTGCAGAATCAGTGCTTTAACTTTCAATATAGTTTTTTTTTAGCCATAGGGGTTTGTAAAATGGAAAAGTAAAAGAAGCATTTTGAAATAGCTTTTGCAATTTAGTTCTTTGTACATTTTAATCTAACATTGCAATAGAATGCATTTTCAAATTGATTTACAAAGTCCATTTTAAAAATTAAATCAAGTAATTTAAATCTTGGTCAGTAAGATTCATAAGAATGAGTAAATTCCATAATCTAATTTACAATTAACAGCTTTACCACACTTGGGAGTCCCTTATTGACACTGGAGAATGAGCAGTGATAGTTCTACCACTTACAYATGCAGTGAATTAAGTAGTTCATGTTTGAACCAATGCACTAGATATTAATAGTTAAGTGTAATTAGTAACACTATAAGAGATATAAAAGGAGAAAAATGCAGTCATATCTGAAGTCTACATTATTAATGGTTTATAGTTTGTTTCACTATTTTCACAACACGCAGGGCAGATCTCAAATAACTAAGAATAGCTCAGGGAACACAACATCCKTCCTTTCAGAGAAGACTCCTGTAGCACTAATTGCCGTGCCCAAGAACACAGTAAAATATTTTCCATTATTGTTTTAAATCTATGACTGTTTGTTTTCAGTCATTCTCAGCAGCAAAATGCATTGCAAACAGAGCAGCAGTGTCAAGTGGTCTCTCAGAGGTGAGCGACATTTTCAGTTTCATAAACAAAAAGTAATAAATGATTGATTCACATTTATATGCAATTCTTTGATGTTTAATAGTTTTCCCATCTGAACACTTTCGAAGTGAATCCACTCAGTGGGGATGAGTCCTGGGGCCTTCGCACAAACCGGCGGTCTGGAGGGGAAATGGCAGAGCCTCCCGACTCGGCCAAGGGAAGTCACCCAACCTTCAAGGGAGGTGACCAGAAGGCAGCATGGCTAGAAGCACCTGTGGAAGCCCTCTTTGTGGCCGATTTTTTCCCCAAATGTGGGGACAACTAGCCACACTGGTCACTATCGTTTCTCCTGGGTTGGCTATCAGAGGCCCCGGATGCCATGAAGGACTTGCAGTGATGGGAAATGGTYGCAGCAGAAGTGTGGCTGGGTGCTGCTGGATCCAACTCCCTCCTTTCTCTTTCCTATGCAACATGCTCTAGGTGACGCTGCATGAGCAGGGGGATCGGACTAGATGATCTCCAGAGGTCCCTTCCAACCTCAACCATTCTGTGATTCTGTGATTCTTCCTTTCCATTCCAGCTAATTGCAAAGCCATCAAAAGGGAGGAGAGGAGAAAGGAAAAAGAGGTCCACACAACCAGATATCCTGACCTCTCTGTTTTTCTGTGCCTGGGGAAAAGCAGCTTTCCTCCTCCCACCCAGCTCTCTGGTGCTCCAGGATAGCCAACCAAGCCCTAGGTCCACCTCCACCCCCGTACCTTGAAGCTGAGGCTCTCTTTCCTCCCTTCAGCTCTTAAAGCCCCATTCCCACCTAAAGAGATAGGCCACCAATGCTCATGCTGCAACTCTTACTCCACCACGGCTCCAATCCCTGCCTCAGGCAGCAAGGAGCAGCTCGCCAAGGGGCAGGAGGCTKCCCCAGGCCTCCCTTGCCTACCCTTGGTGAGGTTAATCTGAAGATTTACGATGCCTCCTCTTCCCCATGCTTCTGCCTTTCATCCTRCTCCCACTAGTGCCTGCTTCAGAAAAGGAGAATGAGAGAGGCACCCTTGAAATTGGAGAGGGGTAACCTATTAAAATCTATTTTCCGGGGAGGTGGAAGATAAGCCGTAGGGAAATGTTCTGGCTAACTTGCTTCCTTTCTAAATCATGAGTTTGTACAATTCTTACACCATTAGTTTTTACTGTGTGTACATGCCTCCGTGGGCAGAAGGTGTAGAGCCCCTGCAGGTCACTGCAGCAAAGCGTGACCCAGAAGTATCTGTCCTGCAAGCTGCATGGGAGCAATGTTATTCCCAGAAAAGGTTTAAACCTGCACCGTATTGCTAGCTAGTGGATATGTTACGGGAAACAAACAGAATATATGAGGCCACATTAATTGGGACTTGTACTGAAACCTTATTCCTCAGAAATAAAACTGCAGTACTTGAGCTGGGGTGAAATTATCGTTATTATTATTGTTAATAATTGTAATTGTTATAATTGTTAATAATCATAATTATTATTGCTATCTAAAGTCTCTAAATTCAAGATTACAAGACTGGATATACACTATGTTAATAGGTTAAGCATTTTGGCCTTGTTTCTTTTAGGGTTGGAGGGTCAGGCTATAATTTTTTGAATGTTAATGTATCTTAAAAGCACTTAAATAAGACATACTTTTTATATCTCAGCCCCTATACACACTAATGTAAAGCACATAAAATAATATTTATCAAGATATGTTTGTAAGAAGTAGTGAAACAGACAGAGAAATTGCTCCAGAACCAGTGCTTTTTATAACAATTTATAATCTAAAATACTCTTATGAACAACTTATAAAGTAGGAAAGTACAGATGCCTGATGGAAACAGTGACAGTTCCATGAGATATTCCCGAAGAGTGGGAATTGTTTCAGTCCATCACTATAAGTACTTTTCAGAGCAAATTATAGGGATTTTTTAAAAGGCATATTTGCGCCAAATATCCCCTTCAAATACTTGGCATGAAAGACCATAATAGCTTTTTATAGCCGTCACAATCTATTGAGTCAAAAATCCATTAAAAAATGGAACTTAAATACTTATWGGTATGATTGATCACAATAGGTTGTATTATTGAGTAAATGTGTGCTTTAAACATTTTCTAAATAAAGCTTTGCACAAGAGACTCCGAGGCTTTGAAGTAGCCATTATACCCGTTCATATCAATTTTCATGTTTCCATGACAATTGCTTTTATTTTTATTATGAACAAAACTTGATACAGTAATTCTTCAAAGAATAGTACAAGTATTAACCAAATATCTCTCTAACATTAACAACAGTAGTAATGAATTTTCAAGAGTGCTCGGTAGGTAAGTTAAATATTATAAAATTCAATCCTCAAGATAGTCGAGTTTATAATGACTGTAGGGAGAATCTTTTTAAGCAAGTAAACTCAGAATTGAGTGCAGCAAGATTGATTGATTGTTTTTGTTGCAGGGTTTGACTCTATAATTCATTTTCCTGGCTTTCCAATAAGTTTGACTTTCTGTCCTTTATTAGCTGAGTTTGTCATATTTTTCAGAAGTGTTTTGCTACTAGCCACTTCACCAGTAGGAGTGGATAGTTTTTAAACACWTCAGAAGATCTAGCTGTCAGGGATATACGCCAACACTTTGGAGATCCACTTGAAACACTGGCCAGATCAAGCATTAATTGAAAATGAGAGGCTTTCCACAGACGTCAAAAACAGAGAAACAAAAGTGAAGTTTCACTGCCTTTTGCTGAAGGACATTCTATTGCATGTGAAAAATGACTGATACTTTTCAAGCAATGCTATTTTGAATGCACATAATATTTAAAAATTACCTTGAAAGTTTTATATTTTAACAAACAGTTCCTACATCTGATTCTTATTAATACGTTTTTGAAAGAGGAGTATACAATTAACAGTATGAGTCAGATCCTCCAGTAGATACAAATCATTGTAGCTCCATTGGTTTAAATTTATACTATCTGTGAAGAAGGCTCTCTATACCTTTCTGGAATCACATAGTGAATTCATCATCCCCAAATAATTAAGGATTTAATTTAATTATCTACTAATCTCTTCATTTTATGACTCTATTCTAAAGGATGGCAATAACTACAGAGAGCTATTGCAAGAGATGTTAGTGATAAGTACAGTGTAAATCATAATTTTGATATATCCATAAATATTGAGCAAGTTAATGCTGAGAGTTAAGTGGAGGAAGGGAGTATGTGCCATGTCATAGAAATATAATCTCCTGCATAAATATATTATGGCTTATTAAAAATGTACATGCTGCACAATAAAATATCTACCTCTCTTGTTTTAATCCCAACCATAAAAGCCTAGTTGAGGATCTTGACATACTTTTACTCAGAATCATCTGAAGCAGGAAAAAATAAACAGTAACATTTGAAACTGACATTTGCTTCTCCAGAAATTTAATTTTGAGCTATATAATTCAGAAATATCAGGTACCACAATGATGGAACTGGGACAACTGCTTTAGGGAGAGAAGCAGAAAATGCATCAGCTAAAGGATGCGTAATAGCCTACAGTTTAATAGCTCTTACAAAAAGGAGGTAAAGGACAAAATGTTCAGCTGGACAACATCATACGCAGATATATGCAAATAAAATATTTCTATTCAAGAAGGACATCTTGTCTCTTAAAACTAAATGGCTCCCTAAGCCCACTTAAATACCATGCTTCGACTGTGGTAATTATCTCATGTCACTTAATATGATATAATATCTACTTATGCCTAATGGATATGCTTTAATTTCTAAGGAAACTGAGCCTATTTGTACAAATGACACTTGCAYGATGATTAAAATATAATTTTCACTTGGGCAATAACATTTTTTGATAAACAAAAACATAAATACAGACATTACTCCTACTTCATGACAGATTGTTAAAAATGTGAAAATCCTCTACTATTTTACGTCCTGATTACAAATTGCTGTATATCACGGAAATCAACCRTTTCTCATCATTGATGGAATCTTGTATCTAAGCTAATTTTAAATACTCAAATCAATGTTATTGGGAAGCAAGTCAACAGAGTTTCAGATCATAGAAAATACACACTGTGTAACTACTACATGCAAAACCATCTATGTAACTTCATTAAATGATATCAGATTCCCATATTTTGAGAGCATCCAAAAAATTTATTTGAAGCTTTTTAAAATATCTCATATTCGTCGCTGAGAACTGACCCAAAACTTCTTGATAAAAATAGTAGAAAATAGTTCATGAGACATCGGATGCATGCCCTTTTCACTTGTTGCATCAAATTAACTTTACTTTTGTAAAAAACGATCTCATTGGGTGATCTTATTTGTATATGCAGACGTTTAAAAAGTAAATATGCCTTTCTATTATTATTTAATTCATTTGAACATCACCCTATATTGCAATGCCACATGAATTTTAAGCGTGTACGATATAGCTCAGCTCTAAAATACAGCTTCAAGGTAAAAGATTATTTTAATATGTTTTGTAGCCAACTGCTCTTAAATATAAATTCCAAGGACAATGAAAAAATAACTTAGMTCTCTCAAGTGTTTTAATTTATAAATGTTGTTGCTGTTTCAAATGCTCTAAAACTTTTCCCACAAGTCAAATCAACTGAATGCTTAATGCATCTAGCAATAAATTTGTAAAGATGAACCTATTTTGCAAAACAAGTCTGATCAAATAATGTACATGCAGCTGGACATTTGCTCTTCAAACATGAAAATCACCTGCTTGTAATCTATTTCTTACCATTGCGATTTTTCTAATAGACTAATGTATATTTTTCACTCACCCTCCACAATTTTTTAAATCTCTTCACTCTGGACAATTTGGATTTGTTCATCCCTGGTGTCTGCAGGTCAAATATATATCCTATGTGGCTGCAAATATACTCTACAGTCAGTCGGGCGCCTAAGTAGAGCGATAGATATTCTTGAAAACAGAGGCACTCCCTAGCTTTTAATGCTGCTTCCAATAACCACACRGTTCACAGCTCAGCATAAAGTAACCAATAGCTGAACATGACATTAAAAAAAAACAAAACCTCTCCTTTGAGATCACAGAAGGAGAAGGCTTGATCCATCCAATACTTGATTTAGGTCAGCAGGAAAAAAAAATAAGATGCTATTGTGTCAGCCGTCCAACTTTAAGAAGTCTTGTGAGCTGACAGTCATGCCACTTTAAAGCAGTGTATGATTAGTCTTTACACAGGGATTGACTTAATCCTATATTTWAAAAAAAAATGAAAGCTACTTAAAGTATATGGAACTTAAAAGATATTACAAAAATGTTTGCAATATATTGCAGTGGAATGATGCTGAGAAATACCTCATGAACCGTTTTTTAGTTTATTTTTCTGGTTTCCTAAGGATATGAGGCTTATATGAGTGTGAGTGTGCACTCTGTCATTCCTCGCAGATGGTTTTTAACCCTTCAGMACTTTTTCAGAAAAAGATCATACAAGATAGCGGGTCCAAAATGCCAAGTCTTACATTTTGTGAAAATCAGTGGGCGATACAGAAGATTGTGTTAATTGTCCTTCTAAAGTAAAGGCTTATTCTGAAATATCCACCCAGGAGAGAAATCCCATGAAAAGTCATAGCCATGGAAAAACCTTGAACGCTATTCATGTTATCGATCTCATAGATTGCCCTAAAAAGAGAAGAGCCATTTTGTTTTATTGTTCATACAGCTGGGTTTTTTATATTCCCTTTTATAATTTCAGGAAATGGAACAGAAAGCAGTAAGTGTGCTAAATATATCCCTGTGGTAAAACAAAAGCTCATTATTTCACRTTTATTTCTAGAATGAGAAAACAGCACTGTTTGCAGAACACTAACTTCTTATGGGCAGTTATGACTTCGAAGTCAATCTCCACACCGAGGCTTTGCTCTGGTGAGCAATGAGACGTATCTGCAGATAYGACTAAGTAGAGGACACCCGTTTTTAGGGTCATCTCTTGTTGAAATCATGGTATGTAACAGCTCGGGAATCTGGCAGGAAGTCCTTCAGAACAGAGCAGAAGGGTTACCACTGCTCTCTCACATGAATCATACTAATTTCTTTGTCCTGTTGTGCTTCTCTAGATCTTTATTTCAGTGTTATCACAGAAAGCTGCTCTTTTCTGTCTTGAAATTCTGTACAGTGTGACAAGGTGATCAGATTACAGTGTATATAAAGCCGTATTTGATAATACTACTTAATATTGATGCAGTGTGTATGAAACTTGCCCTCCCCTCTGCAAGGAAAGATCTAGACAGAAGCACTATGGGTCTCAGCTGCAAGCTTGTGTTTGAGCAATGAATCGTTGCTAACACTGCATAGCAAAATCCTTATAGAGATGTACATTGACTGACAAACTCTGGACTTGACTCTTACTTTGCAATGGTTATGAAATGTTTTATTAAACATACCCCCCCATTTCCAAAGTGGATACCAAATTTGGCTGACATTAAGAGCAGTTCTGTACTATTTTTGGAAGTGGCAGATTGGTCGTAGGGATCTATTCGATCTTTTTGTTCTCTTGTTTGACACTGAGTTCTTAATGCTGATCCACTAGGAGCATTGACATTAATTTTAATAGCAGTAGAATCTGATCTTTGTTTAATAAAAGTGACTCGTGTCCCATTTTTATATAAAATATCTCACTGTGTCTCACTAGATTTTCTGTAAGCATTTCATCCCCCCTAGAAATGAGTTTCAGAATTGTCTAACATTATTCCAAACTAATTTTTCAGACTTAGTTTTCAGTCATTCTGACAATACTCTATTAATCTGCTTGCTATTGAAAAGACAGATAAGAATATTTCAAATTTGTTAGTGTTTATTATTAGCTAGGTTAGTTTAGATTAGTTAGATTTATGAGAATTTCTAGAAACTATACCTGATGTTATGTGGTGTTAGTACTGAGGCATGTAGCACTTTAGCTTAAGGCAGTTAAGCTAAGTGCATACAAGTGATGATCTGGGAACAACTGCACTAACTGCAGGAGCAGTTAAGGAGCACTTGTATAACTTCTATGTGTAACTGTGTCTCCAACCCAAATGGGACTGACAGCTTCATGGCTGTCCAGTAAGAGATTCATGCATATGGTCAGGTTTGGCCTCTATGCCAGGGGAAAAATCAACATCCTTATAAAAGATGGCTGGCATGTGGGGACCCATTCTACTAGGCTCTTCAGTGGTGAAAAATTTTATTAATGGCCATGCATCAAGCCTTCTGCTGTAAAAACCCAACCATTAATGCTCTAAGACAGCCTCATTTCACAAACACACAATCTAGTCATGAAACAAGGAGGAATGCTACACAAATTGCTGTCTTCACTGACCCAACACAAGTAATTGAATTCTTCTCAGAAAGTCATTTAAGCATGGAGTAGTCTGAGTTGGATAAGAAAAATCCTGGATCTTTCCAAGAATAAGTCTAGGCCCCCACCGGAGTTTGAGTCCACAGCTGCTGAGCACCTGAATAGTTCAGTGTTTTAGTGCTGTTCCTCTCTTCCCCATCGTTGCGTACACACCACCATTCATCTACAGCTGATTCAAATTCCAGCGTTATCTAAAAGGACATTGAAACATTAAACTGAACTGGTCTCTCTAACCGCTGAAAGAATTTGCTTTATATTTCCTTGTCCTCAAAAAATGAGATGAACTTCCAGCTTTACACACCATAATGAGTGAAAATGGTTTAGTATATTCTTTTGCTTGGTGTGATCAATGCTTATAAATAGCATTGTGTGACCAGTCCAAGGTCAAGGTAAGCATGACTCTACCTTGTGGCTTTCTTTGTGGTTTGAATATTACGAATACAAGCCAAGAAAAATATTAGTTCTGAATTAAATCCAATTCAGACYCATTCACAACATTTTGACCAATTTACGGGCTTCTGACATTGTAAACTGCTAAAAACTGACTTCCAGTATTTATGCATTTTGCTATCATCTCAGGATAAAATCCTAATTGGTAAACAAACTGGAGTAGTTCATTTGCCACACTTATTACCCTGACATGCACACTTCAGGAAAATAGTTTTTCCCTATATTTTAAAAGTAGGAAAACCCACAAATGTCAAAGCATTGTCATTTTCAGGGTATTTCCACTAAGATGAGGGATCTGGAGGAGCTCAGAGTAGAGCCTAGCTGTTATTTACTAGGACACTCCCTCATGTCCCTCTGCTTCTTTTCTGTAATYTCTGACCTGAAGCTAAGCCTCCAAACAGTAAATGTAAGTTGTTAGTTTACCTGCTGCCTTCTCTTATTAAACCATAGAACTTCTACTACATCAATGCGATGGTATGAGGTTGTAAGAAATAATTAGATGGAGAAAGGGAGACAGAGAAGACAAATGTAAATAAAAAAAAAAAAAAAAAAAAAAAAAAAAGATTCCTCACTGCAAATCTTCCCAGATTCTTATAGATCCTTCTTAAGTATTAGTTTTCTCCATATGGCAGCCTTCATGGGTTACATATTACATGCTATTTGTGTTATCCGGTAAATGTGGGTTTTGCTGCTTTGCTTCCAGTAAGGTGAACTGCTCAGCATTTACACAGTAATTTAGTACTGTGGAATAAAGTCATCCCAGAATATTTACTGCAAGCTCAGGTTCCCACTTCTGCGACATTTGCTGAGAGCAATGGAGCTGCATGGGTGTTCCTGTAAATATAACCGTGTTCCTAGAGCTGACCTAAAATTAGTATAGAGGAAATCGTTCTAATTGATCACAGGAGGATTATGAGCCCCCAGTGCAGAAGGCAGCAAAAAGGAAATCTGCAGTTCTAGGAGGTATTGGAATAGGTGTTTCCAGCAAAAACTGAGAAATATTAATAGGATTGCATGGAGTACTGCTGACACCTCATTGAGGATAGCGAGTACAATTTTGGTCACTTGTATTCAAGAAAAATGACATCAAAACTGGAACAGATGCAAATAACGGCTGGAGGATGACCACAGGAAGGAGAACCTATCCACATGAGAGCAACGACAGGAGCTTAATTAAAGTGAAGCTAAGAGGGGATATGACTGCCATCTATAAACACACTGGGAAAGAAAGCAGAAATATGGAAGAAGAGTGATTTAAACCAAAGGTCAGCACTGACGCAGGGGCAAAAGTATATCAACAAGCAAGAATAAATTTAAGCTAAAAATCAGAAGTGGGTTTCTAACCATGTAAGCTTAGAACAGATTCCGACTAAGAATAAAAAGGAAAAATATTACAAGCCTCTAAGATCAAGGTGGAATAGTTTATGAAAGGAACTGGGTGGTGCAGTGGCCTGCAGTATGAGGGGAGCAGGGCTATTTAAGCCAGGAGAATCCTTCTGATCTCATGTTCCTATTCTTTGCTCAGCATATTCTTCAAAAAGGAGAGATCAGCTCAGTAGGACACTCATCAGATCAGCTAGACTCCTGCTTCTGACAGCTACTGATTCCAATCTTCCCACGGCATGCTCATYTTATCAGAAATACTAACTCACCATAGGTTATGGAAGGAGACTACCTCTTTAAGAAAAAAACAAAATGTAAAAATGGAAATGTCTCTCCTAATAACACCAGAGGGCTACGTTCTGACTAATAAGTTTACTTCCAATTCCCATTTAAAAAATACATATCTAAGAAGAATTAAAAAAATACCTTGAAAAGTGGCTAACAATTTCCTGCTCCTCCTATGAGTAGCTGGCAACAACAAAGTTGAGGCACCTGCTTCAGAATCTTCCAAAATATATATTTGTACCAAAGACCAAAATTTTGGCAGCAAATATTGGTGACAGAGGGTAGACTGATAGTACAATCACACTCTATGTTCAGTTGAAGGATCTAGAGAACCTGCTTATTTCAAGCAAGCTCATCATGTCCCACGCTGAACTCTTTCCAGACAGAGATGCATTCTGGCCATAGTGCACTCATGACAGAGTTCAGTACATTTCTTATTTACATGTTTGACCTGAAGCTCCGTGGCACTGTGAAAGCCAGTTATGACTGTCAGCTACTCCTGAGGTGCATATACTACCCATGAAGGACTTCTTTAACTTTCAATATCTGCCTACAGTCTATGAAAGCCTTTGGGTCCACATGCCACCAGACCACCATCAGATAATGACCTGATCATACCCCTCCTCTGCGTGTTAGTCATAGCAGCCAAGTGCAAGTTCAGTTTTAGGGAATTTGTGTTCTGCCCTGAACAGTCAGGCTGTTTTTCTGGACCTTTCCTACCACTTGCTTCACCAGTAACTGGGTTTACTAACGACAGCAGAGGAGTTCTGYGCGCTCTGAATTTTGTTTTGCTTTCTGAGGGTTTTTGACAAGTGCAAAGCTAGAGCAGACTGAGGGAATTCAGTACTCTGAAATGAAACGTAGAAGCCAAATAAGCATAAGGTCATCTGTGCAAAACACGTAGCTTGGACTTTTGTAACAATATCCATTATAAACGCCATGAATCTCATCTACTCATATGTGATTGGTCCAAATAGAAGTCAGGTCCTACATGCTGAGGGAGGGACCCAAGTTTGCATCTTCACTGAGTCTTCCATGGCAATCGAGTTTGTAAAAATTGTTTTAATACTTCTTCTCACTCTTTTAACTGAACCCTTTAAATTAACCAACTGATACACATTTTATTTTCTATCTTGTTTCTGCAGGTATGCCTTTCTAATCCTCTAGTTTCACTGCAACTGCATAAAGCGCTGAGAGATTAACAAGTATTCGACATTTTCTTGAAGGGATTTGTCAACGCAGGGAGCCCACAAAGGCAGCCTGCCAATGTCCACCAGCAAAACCAATCAGACTTTAAACTGTTAGGCAGCCATCACCAGTACCTTCTTCCTTCTCAGTCCAAATAGTAACTGATAAAATATTATAAAAGAATCTGGTAACTAAAAATAGAAAATAAACCTTGTGTAAATTACAGCTACTAGAGGAGGAGAAATTTTCCTAATGTTCAATGTTACCAGTGATTTGGAGTGTTTCCATTTTCATGTCCAGCCTGAGAAATCTTAAAAGGAAGATGGTATTTACAAAGCAGAAGGCTGGTTTATAGGAGAAGCTGATAACCTATGTGCAGACTCTTAAACATTTCCTCTGGGAGCTTCACCAAGTAATGTTGGCTCTGTATCATGGGTTTGACGATGCTCCATCTCACTATGTCTAACAGCACAGACCCCAGCTAGATTCTTAAGTTGCCACTACAGTGAACTACAGAATTTAGGCACCCAAGAAAAAAATTGCCACACTGAATTGTAGGTAGATCAATTGTAGGTAGATCCAGCTGAAAGGAAAGGTACTAAAGGACACCACATCTGAAATCCTTCCTTGCTCCAATTACATATCTTCTTGCAGGCAATCAGATATCCATGATGAAGTCATGCTGCAGACTACATCTGAGTTTGAATCTTTGCTTTAAAAGCTAACTCAGAACACATTTAAACTCCAAAGCTCAAGGCACAAGACCCTCTTGGTTCACAACTATGACAACACTCGAAGTTTTTACATTAACAAGTATGAATGTGTCAGTACCTACTCTAGGATTGATCATCATAAGAATACTCCCTTTTTAATGGCTTCAATCAGCCTTTAAACCTTTTCCTGGATTCCTGACTGCCCCGGAGGGAGCAGCTAGTTACTTGTTTGAACATAGCCCTTCACTATTAACAAGATGAATTTGGGGAACAACACAATTTCCCTAACAGCTAACAGAACCAATACCTGTATAACAAGATACAAGGGACACGAAAGGAAGGAGATGCAGAGTATTCTGACAAAAAGATGGCAACTCTGTTTGTAGTTCATGAAGTCTGCATGAGTGAGAGRAGGAGAAGCACACACTAACCACTCAGAGCTCAGGAACTGACTCTGGAAATGGAAACAGTACCTACAGCCACAGCCAAAACCAACCGGCAGGGCAAGTGCCAACAACCCCCAAAAAAGGCTGTATGGCTGTGACAAGAGCAGCTCTTGCTGGAGGTGAAAGGACGGGCACTGAAACACCCAACTCTCCATTTTATTTCATGATGGTCTTGTAAGAGGCGAGGCCTGGAGACACCTTAGTATAGCTCAGCACTGTGACGAAAATGGGCGCAAATGCCCAGTGCTGCACTGATAGATAGATGTCATGAGCAACTCTGCCCAGAGAGAATCATGGCTCACGATCAGAAGCCTAGAGAGGAAAATTTTCATATTTAGACCATCTCCCTACCTCTTCAGCTTGATTTGCTCAATGCTGTCCCCAAAGATGACAGCAGCTTCTGGCCAAAACCCGGAAACCTGATGTGTTCCACTCTTCTCCCGCCACCAGGACAGGTTGCAGTCAGTTTGCCCCTGACTGGGCTGATTTTGCTGTGTGCTTAGAACCAAGGCTTTGMACAGAAATCTTTGATCATTTGCAGTGCAGAGATAAGTCACTCCTAAACAGTCYATGTTCCTGCTGACTGTTACTGTCAGGAGAATAACGAGCCTCATGGGCTATCCCCAGTCCCTCTTATACCTGCCATTTCCACGTGGGAGCCATGTGTGAGCCATGGGACCCACAAAGGTGGTTGAACATGAACACAYGTTCACTTTACTTCAGTAATAACCRGAAAAACAAGGAGATAATTTTAATGATGCTCTACTTTAAATGTAAAGCACGTGCCAGTGTGCTACCCCTTCGGTCATGCCAGTGTAACTGCTCGTGGAGGTCACACTGTGAAATAGATCAGAAAATTGATCTTTTTTACCAGGTTATTTTCAAGCCAGGCAGGTTCACTTATCAGCATATTGATCGGGTTCACAGCATGGCTGTACAAACAGTTATGGTGGCAAGCTGAGGACAAGCAGCTCCATACACTGGYGTTACCCTCCAGCCCCTCAGCCTGTGAGCCTCAGTGAACTTCTGAACCTGCTCTCTGCTCCTTGCAAGCGCCAACAGTAATAGGGTGGGAATCAGCAGTTTGCGAGTGAAAAACACTGGGAAGAAGCAACACAACAGCAGTGCGAAAGTACTAAAGATCATTAGCAGGAGGAAATAATGTATGTTTAATGGCCTCTGCTATTTGCACATATATTAACTCGAATACTTCAGCCGCATCCATGCACTGTGCTAGAGAAATACGAAAGGAAAAATAGTCCTTCYTCAGATATGAATGTAGGCGTGGAGCCTTTACAGAAAGTAGCACCTATTGCTTAGTTATTAAAAGCTACACTCAGTGGCTGATTTCCAGTCTGCAGAAATTCATCATGGGCAGAGCAAAATACTCTGAGACAGCCTGGCATCATCACTATCCACAGCAAAATGCTCTATTCCTTTCAGATATTAAACTTTTTTACAAGAACTGCCTTCATTAAACTCAGCTATACAGATTGTAGGACTCRAGCAGGAGGCATTTAATAGGGTCTTCTTCCTTATGTTGAGTGTGTTCTGCATTTCATTGGATTTAACAGGTTAGTGGAAAAAAAACAATAATATTGCTACATCTCTACCAGTGTTTAGATCACAGTATCCAAGATACACAATCCCRTCATGAAATTCAGTCCCAAGAGGCAAAAGCTTCTTATGGGAACTCATATCTAAGGCAAATACAGTCAATAATTAATCAGTTTTTTACTTCTATTTTTTTTTTAAATCAGGCTTCTAGAACATGAAAACTTCCATTCTCACCCACATGGCAGTTTTATAGCAACAGCTACCCCTCATTTATGCCACCGATTTCATTAGGAAGTCCATGCCCTCTTTGCCAGCAGCAGTAGTATATTTGAGACATTCAGGTACTCTGCTACCAGCAATTTCTAGTCTGCAGAGAAGACAGAGAGAAGTAACAGAGGCTGTGGACTATGGGCTCTATCAATCACTTTGACAGCCCTTTTCACCCAAAGAGTGTGAGAGTGAGAAAGATCCAGTGCACTTGAGAGCACTTTGAGTTGTATGAGACYCTCAGCTTGCTTGGGAGCAAGAGAGAAAGTCAGCAGGAGAAAGAAGTGATTAAACAGAAGCACAAAAGACAGGGCAAGCCCTGAAARCTCAGGTGGCTGGAGATGGCCAACAAGTGCTTGGGACCTTTAGCTGTACCTTCAAGACACAGACTTCCATGCAGTAATGGGAGGCTCTGTCTACTATGCTAAGACAGCRTATGGTCAGAGTCATGACAAATTTTATTATTGTCTCAGATGTCATACTGAGTGGCTCTCATGAAAAATAACTTTGAAAATGTTGATTTCTGTGCTCTTTCCCCACATAAATTAAGAAGTTTTAGCATGCCTTTGTTAGATGCCTTTGGCATCCCTGTGGAGTTTTTTTTTTTTTTTTTTTTTTAATCATATGCGTGGACTCAAGTGTTTAAATTTGGCCTAAATCATCTGACATACACCAAAGTCTTTGAAAAGTCTGCTCTTTAATCTTCCTGCTCCTCAGTTTCCTTTATGTGAAATGGTAATATCAGCTATCTCAGGAGGATGTTCAGAGAATAAATTAATTGCAGATCGTAAAATAAGCATAGAYAACAGATGCAGGTAGATGCACTGTGAGCTACTAGATCTCTCTGAGTATCTCAGTTTCARGGTAACCCATAGCTGAGACTACCCAGACGAGCAGTAACTTTCAGAACAAGGAGCTATGGAGCCATGCTCCACTTGATTTACATAGTTCAACTGAGCTCTGGAATCAGGACATCTATACTTGTTCTACAGATAAAAAAAATAYGTTTGACTCACATCCCACCTTGTTGTAAAAAAGTCCTGAAAAAAGACTTAGAAAGTAGGACTAGAAAGTTAAACCATTCCTGATAGATGTTTGCCCAGCTCTGCCGTAGAAAACTCCACTGATGGAAATCTGATAACATCCTAAGGAATCTATTCCAGACCTGAGAGTTAGAAAGCTAATTTTTCAAACCCGTTACTTCATGTCCCACCTACACAAGACTTGGGGATATTTTTTTCCCTCTTCTTTGCAGTTACACTTTAGATAAATTAGAACTACTATTGTTTGCCTTTTTGAGGAGAGGCATTAAATAAACAACTCCTTGCCTTATAGTTGACTAATTAATTTTCCATCCATGGTGTAAAATTCATTCTCAGACCTGGAAATAGTTTCTTCTTATAAAGGTAGTTTCAGTTCTCCTCTCTTTTGAGATAAGAAAATTTCTGCACAGTATTTGGTTGTGTGTGGTGCTTTGGCAAAGCATATTTTCTTTTTCTATTTTATGTTGCCCTCTGGCATTGATTGGTGATACAATACTATGCACTTCCTGCCTGGCAGTTCTCTGCTTTTGCTTATACATCCTTTGTAGACCTGGGTTGTTAGGAATGATAATGCGCTTCTAGCCCTGCTATTATTTCTATTGGCATTTCTTAGCCACCCAAAGTCAGTTAGGCCCTTATCACAGGAGACAGAAAAGATCAGCAAAATAGACTTAGTAAAATAACACAGCAAACTAATTGGGTGTTGTTATTTTTGTACCCCTAAGAAAACAACCTGTGCTTTAGATAACCAAATATTGAGTTATAAAATTGCAGAAATATAAAGCGATTAGGACAAACACAGTTGTAGTCATCTTAGAAGATACCATATTTGGAGAAAGCAAGTAACTCTTCGTACAGCTACAGGTCGCGCAACCAACATGCAGCGTGTTTCCACCCTGTTTAATGGACAAAACCTACAAAAGAAACGTAAGCCTAGTCACTGTCTCTATCAGAAAGACTTTTTGTCTGAGGTCTCCACCAAGGTGACCAATTACTGTTAATTCACAGGGCATTCTGTGTGATGAGGGCCATCAACCATTAGTGATGCAATCAACCCATTTCATGGCCATCTAATGCTAACACATTTTGGTCATTATGAAGATGGATCATTCTGAACTGCAAGTTAAAAACTAAAAAGCTCCTTATACCACTTCCATAATCATCTAGGCTGTGTTAGATGTAATTACTGCCCAGCCAGTAAGGGAAGCAGAGTGAAATAYGTTCCCAAGTGCCTTAACTGTTTTGGATCTTAATTCTTTAAAACCCTGTATTATTTTAAAAATATTAGCTTTGTCACAAAGGCAAGTTTCATGTGACAAAACATAGACATCTACACTGTCTCCAGAGTTCTCCATCTGAATTAGTCACCCGAGAGTCCTTTCGTAGTCAACAAGAGTAAGTGGAGTCACTACATCCTAAAGTAGACGTCTAAACCAGGTCAGGAGAGTCATGCCCTGGAAGTGCTTATATTGCTCTTTTGATTATAAAGGCAGCCTAGGGTGACTAGATCAGATGGAAATGCTTTAGCTTAATTAATACTAATTCTACCCCATGAGTCTCCTGAGGAACTTTTCACCTCTGACAAAATCCATTGCATTGCCACCATCGTACATTTTTTGCACTTAGAAAACAGGATTTGTGTGTGCATCTGGATATGTGTATGCATGTGTGGTCAGGATGAATGATAAATGTGCACAGGAGTGGATTTAACAGATACTGCTATTCCACAGGGAAGTGCATTTCTTTGCTCTATTTACTAGAAAAGCAGAAGTGCTGGCAGGCTCCCTCTGTTACTCGATTTCCTAGCAGCTGCCCAATGACCAAGTYAGTGCTTGGTTAGGGCACTTATGGCACTCTCTAAATGTTTAATATTTTATTAGTCCCTTGAAGCATCTGGTGTAAGTCACTTCTGGAAACAGAACACTGAACCAGATGCAGCATTAGTCTATGACATTCTGATCTGGTAATTCCTGTGTTAATTTTTATGACAATTTAGATGGGCATTGGCTATAGAGCCCAACCTGAGTCAATTTTATTATAGGCAAAGAAAGCCTGTTCCCTCTCTTCCCCTCTGATTGAGAAGTATTTTTTCTTATTTTTACATGGAGATTTTCACAGCACAGAACGTAGAGAGAAGAAAGGGGCATTTCAGATTTCAAGAGTCAACAGCCAGGCTCCCGCTGCTACTTCCGACACACAGGGAAAGGGGAAACATTTTTCACAGTTGTTATCTGCAGATTTGGCAGATGCCTTTTAAACTCTTTACGAACTTAAGTTCTGTGGGAGATGTCCCAGCAAACGCACTGTACTAGTAGCATTATAGTCAGCATTGTGCAGATGCCTGAAGAGTCTCTGATGAACCCCAGTTGTGTTGGCTGAGGCTTACAGAGATACAGAAGAAGGAGGATGTATTACAGCATGCAAGAAGGCTACATTTTTACGAATGATCAATAATCTTGATTATACCTGGGTCCGAAGGTCCAGCATGGGCCATCTTAAAGGGGACTGATTTTCACAATATTTCTGAATACCAGAGTTGTACTTAAGCATAAAGGCATCTTAAATTATGAGGCACCGTTGAAAAGTCACTCTGYAATACTAGAGTTTGCTTTGAACTGCAGAAACACTGTCAGAAGGTTAGGCTTTGCCCCCTCCTAAGGACAGTTTGACTGAACATCAAGGTTAGCTATATACAGTACAAGACAAACAATTTCATAGCCACATAATTTTCTCTAATTATACCTCTAGCTTCTATCTAGCTGCTTTTCCATTATGTTGTTTTTGCTTATACATCCTTCTGATGACAAGCTGTGGAAAATTATACGGGTCATGTAATCTTGTAGTTGTTCTGTTCTTACATTAATATATTGATTCCAAACAAAATGGAACAAAAATATTAACAAAAGAATATCATGATTGAAGTACTAAAGTGCTGTAGTTAGATGTGAGTCTTTGCAGGCATTTTAGAGATTAGCAGTGTAACAAATTATTAGTTCCCTTAAATATCTGGATCTGGCTAAAGAAACTAATCATATAAAACTGAATCATTAGCCTTTGGCAAACTGCCTCAATTTCTGTTAGAACAGGCTGGTACAAGTTGAGAAATTGAATGCTTTTTTTTTTAGCAACAGAGGAAAGTAGATTATTTTACCCCATTAATTGTTATAAACTGAATAAGGCCTGAAAATACCAGTAGAAATAGATTTGTTGTTCTGCCAATTGAGTCACTGAAGGGTTCCTTATAGCTGTATGTAAGACAGCTTTCAGAAGAAGACAGGAAAATGCATATACCCTTTTTTTGGCCTGTTTTTGTTCCTTCCTTTTTGTTCCCTTTAGCTACAGCAGTAGAACATAAAGGTGATGTTTTTGCCAATGAGYTTCATGGGACTACAAGAGCAGTTACATATTCATCCCTGATTAAAGGTAGTTTACTACATGAGCTTACATCGGGGCAGTTTGTACCAGTAACGCATCGCACCRAGCAGAGACGATACAAAGCTGCACTGTGACAGGTGACATCAGATTTGCAGCSTTCATTTGATGCTGTTGAGGCTGAGCAGAGCCCTTCCTTACCTTGTGCAGCCCAAGCTGAGGCAAATGTCATCCTCATATCTGACATGTGGAGCCCAGCGAGACCAAGCCTTAGCTGGAGAAAGGGACTTGACATYGCCGCATACATTATAAAAGAAGTGCTCACTGCCCAGAGAGCTCAGACGGAGCTGATAAACCTGCTGGGGTCTGCTGAAATTCCTCTTTTTCATCTCACTCCTCACATCTTTGCAGCCTCTCTTCTGCAACAAGCATTTGCTAGAATTGTTTTTTCTGCTTCACAATAGAAACTGGTTGGACTAAACCCAGTCTTGTGAAAGTGCATCTCTATAGGCACTCCTGAGCGTGGGAAGGGCATCCAAGAGACTGTTTATCTCTGCTTGAAAATGTCACTTTTAGAATTTTTTTTGTGTTACCTGAATGGCCAAGTGTCTAATTTGCACTGAATTGAATATTTTGACTGCCTTTTTCACACAAAGGACTAAAGTAGCACGAGATAAAGGCTCAATGCAGTCATATATAGTAGGGTCACAGACTCCATAGAAAGCCCAATGACAGCTTTTTATCCTTCATTTTTCCTTCCTCCTCTACTGTTCTGACACTGAAAATGTCTAGATCCATGCCAAGTGCAGGGGGTTGAGCAGTGAGGTACCAAGAGCAGAGGTACCATTGTACTTGTCTGAGTGTTTGCTATTAGCCTGAGATGATTACTAGAAATACAAAGGTAAATCTAAGACCAAGACAGGCTATTTTTACAGGGCTCAAAAGATTCCGGCTCCATTTGTAACTTTTCTGAGACCTGCGCAACCTTGCCTAAATCAGTTCAACTCTCTTCTGGAGTTCACCACCTCCAGAATGAGGATAATTGTCCAGATCTACGTCCTGTCTTCATAAAGAACGTACGGACTTTGGTTGAGGGTGAAGGCAGGAGAGAGAGACATATGAATGCACCCACACGTGTGCGCAAAGGCTGTATGTGGTGGACAGGAACATGCATAGCAAGTCCTGTTCTAGGACTTTCTGCCAGATACGGCATAACGTTTATGGTTGCCTTGTCATGCCATCCTGCCTCTCCCCAGAACTGCAAGGGTGTACACCAATGACATGCTCTGGCAAAGCCTTTGCAATAGCAGCAAACTGCCAATGCACGGGGAAGGAAAACTTGGGCCAGCAGTGAAGGACTGCTGTGCTCTGAGGAAAGAAATAAGCTGCCAGGAGTACTGTTAGTGGGGCAGAAAACTCCCAGSGTGGATGTGCAGACCTTGGATGTGCTGGGTCCTTTCTGGATGCACAGGAACACAGACTGCCTCCACCTGAGCTGCACAGAAAGGGGAGGGAGAGGAGATGGAGAGAGAAAGAATTTATGAGGAYGGATAGGAAGGAAAGCCTGGAGCTGAAAGATACGGGATAAGAAAGATCCTCTTAGAGCACATCTGAGGATATTGAAGACTAGGGAAGAAAGAAACAGAGAATCTCAGGGAAACAGTGATAAAGCAGCCTGGTGAGAAGGATATGAATAAGGAAAGGTTAGAGGAGGAGGAGGTTGCTGAAAGGCGAAGTGAGATGGCAAGAGGAAAGATTCCTGGTCCTGACAAAGTGAGGACAAACAGAAGAAATGTTGTTATCTGGGGCAGAATGGTTCCCAAAATAGAACATAATCTTCTCCCCTATTTAGAGTAGGAAATGGTATTCCTATCTATAGTTATCTATGGTTTAACAACACCCACCATTTTTCCTTTTTTTTTTTCTCTCCTGATGCCTCTATCAAAAACTCCTCCTCTTCAGCTGCTGGAAGTCACATTAAGCAAGTACAAGACTATGCTAATACCCATTTGGAACAATTCATCATTTGTGTGGGGGATAATGCACATTCATAAGATTGCCTTCCCACACACACTACGGCCAACATCTCCGTAGGTTGAGAACTATATCCTTTKAATTGAAATGCTTGTGAAGGTCATTCAAATTCAAGGATAAACTCATTAATTAGAAAAGAAGGTCTATTTTTGAGGAATACTGATTGTTTTGCCAAGACAGACAATTTTTCTAAACATATTTCTGAAGGGAATAAGCATTTGAGAAAATCATTAATTTCATCCTGAATATAAAGAATGATAAGGGGAACAAAGAAAACACAATGTCCTGTTGAGTTCTCTGAAAGGTTAGAGATTTCTTTTTTTGTAGAAGATAATATCAGAACCATTATAGGACAATTTCCCCCATTTTTTGTGGATTTTCACAAATGTTGAAAGATGAATGCAATCTATTCAGTACAAAAAAAAAAAAAAAAAAAAAAAAAAAAAAAAAAAAAAAAAAAAAGCTTCCTTGTTGGATTTCTTGACTAGTTTGCTTTTTTGAAGCTGCCACTATTCTGCTGTCCCTGGTATTTAGTGAGCCAGCACAAGACTTTGGGAGCCCCTCCTGCGTCTATTAGAGATAAAACTGGATTCGAATCAACAATCCAGAGAAATTTTAAAGAGAAAGAGGATCTGGAGAGATCAGTTTTGTCTTTGGAGTAGGCCATAGGGCTCTGCCCTGGCAGAAGTGACGAGCCTTGGGAACRGCTCAGAAGACCATGCAGACATCTATTTAAAGCCCAAATTTATCTTGTATACAACCAACTAGATATGCAGATTTGTGCTCAAGCTGGAGACAGCTAGGTAAGTTCTGGAGCGTGCTAGGAGAAAGCATGGACACAGGCTTCTCCAAAGGGCTTTCCTAGCTGCRGAAAGTCTGGCACACTGAGTTACCCTCAGGTAAAATTGGATGGCAATGTTGGGCAGATAAGCTGAGTGACTCCCTATCGAGTAGGGCTCAATGCTGAGTGCAGCAAAGCAGAGATTTGCAGACAGCTGAGCAGTAGCTGTCTTCCTCCTAGCMGTGTGGCTGTATGGAGCACAGGGATGGCGTGCTGTGATCTACCACACCTAGCTCAGTGCGGAGGAAAGAAGCAGTGTAAGTTCTAGATTTGAAAAATGGAGAGTTAGGAAGAGTTTCTAGGTCTGGCTCTATCTATCGGTCCCAGAGGAGAAGCTGCTTGGTAGTCATCCCGACAGAAGCGTGAATTTCCTTTTTTGCAAGAAGGAAATAAAAAGCTTGTTGCTACAACAGGCTGCTGAACAAAATAACCTGGCTCTTGAAAATATGGACAGTGAGTAGGCATATCAAGCCAAAAATCTTTATATTTCTTCAGAAGCACTGTGCTAATGTAACACTTTTAGTAAAATTGAAAGAAGGGAAAGTATGACAGGGCAGCAAAGACTGATAAGCTGATATTAATGGCCCTGCCTCTTGTAATGATCAGAGAGGGAACTATCTAGACCAGGAGACTTATTAAATCTTTGAATATAAGCAGTATCTCCTTGCAAGAGAGAGAGGTTCAATTAAATAATCTGAATGAGTTTTTGGAAGTTTGGCTGAGGTAGCTTATCTAAGGAAGACTGCCTTTGAAATAAGACTCCRGGCCCCAGCGGAATGTGCTTTATTAAAAGGTAGCAAATTCCAACAAAATCATACTATTATCATTAATGATGTTACTTTCCAAATTCTGGAGGACAGGGGACAGCCCTCGGCTGAGGAGGACCAGCCTCGACATTAGCTGAAAAATCACTGGATTGGTCAGAACAGCGAGGCTTCTAAAAATAATGTTCTATGTTTTAATTCATATGAGTAAATTACTTTATAAGTCCTTTATATGGCATTGAGCTTCCAGCAAGACTGGTATTTGCCTTCTACCATGCAAGTGASTGTTGTCTTTGTGCATTCATGTGTGCCTCAGAAAGACGTCAGAGAGGAGGCAGGGTTGAAGGGAAAATGAGGCATGGGGGAATATACAGGAGGAGTGACAACTCCATGCAGAATGCCCGTTCAGTGTCCTCTCAACGCTACCTGTGTTTAGAAAAAATAAGCATGCTGAAAAAGAGCATAACCACTGATTTTTAGAATAAATAGGTATGCTCTTTTTAGAATAAATAAGCATGACCTCTTTGAGAGAGCTCTTATTTATTCTAAAAACAGGTAGTTTTTTTCTAAGTTWATATATGCTGATTTTTTCTTTCTCATTTGTTGCCTGAGGTTAAAGCTTCTTGTATACGACTGAGGTATGAGTTAAATGCATGTTGTATGTGATTCTGTATCTACTGATGGAATATATACACACCCATCCCACATCAACCTACTCACTGGTCTATGCATATACCAGGTAGCTCCATACTGTCACTTATTTATTTTCAGTAAAGACTAATTCTTTAAATTAGTTTACACAATAGTAGATAATTGCAGATATTTGATAATTCTTTAAATTTTTATCTGAGGCAATGTTGTGAGAGCTCATTAAACATGCCAAACCACTATTTACTACACAGGAGAAAGAAGCTATGAGATCTACCTTTATTTTGTTTGTTTGTCTAYTTTGTTTTTAAACTAGTACCTTTTCCCTAGAAATTTCTTCCATTGACACTAGGATGCTGTGATCTTGGGGGTGAGGGGTCCCTTTGAGTCTGCAGCTTCAAAGAACTCTGAATTTGCAGGGGGGCCAACTAAGGTGGTTATTGTCTGTCTTATACAACATTTTGTATTAATGATTGCACAAATGTCCTATGATTATGATGAAAAAATGCACATTTTCACATTTTCTTCAATATCAGAAAAGCAGTCATGTGAACTGATATAAAACTATTCCCTTTTCAATAAGGGTTTAACTCTTGAAAAAGAGAAAAAACAAAGAAGAAGAGGCTGATTAAACCGTGATATATGGAGAGAAGCAGGGAAAAAAAAAAAAAACTTCCTGGCAGAAATGAAATAGAATTAATCATATCTTAACTGAATAGAGGCAAAAATGCTTCCAGTGTAAGTTCAGTGAAGCTGTAGAATAACCTTCCAGAGAGTTTTGCACAAAACATCACTTGATATTTACAGCAGAGCTGGACAAGACATTGCACAGCAGGGAATACACAAACCAGATAATCTAATAGATAATTTCCAATTCCAATGCTTGATGGTTTTGGCAGAGGAAAAAACAATTGTTTCAGTAAATATAATAAATCTCTTACAATACCAAGCAATAATACAGCAATTACTAAAGGTCATGACTGTAATTAAACAGCATTATTTAGTTTATTGCTAGTGTCTCATTTTCTATTAGGTTAGATGGTAATCCAGCTAAGCTAACATCCACCTTTACCTTTACAGTTTGGGGGAGGAAGGTATTAAATCTTCCAGAAATTTTCTTGCTAGAAATGTGTTAGCTTCTTTTTCTCATATAATCCTTAGAATCTGCACCCTTCCACACAAATTTAGCAATGCATAATACAATAATTTTCTGAAATTTCATGTTTAAATTAATTTTCAATGTTTGGCTTGTTATATTTGTAGCTGTATTCATTCATTTTTTAATGTACATGTACTTTTCTGAATTCTACTTGCTTGTCAAGTTCTCCAGGTCAAATAYTGTGAATGAATCTCATATGCTTTTTGGAAGTAGAGAGCAGCATCACAAAGGTAATTTCTTCCACCTGAATTCCTTCTTTTTAAATGTCAGGATGGGAACTGTTTCCCACCTGATGAGGTGTTAAAACTCAGACTTCAATGTATTAACTTGTGAACTACTGCTTCTGACAACCAAGTCTTTGCCACTACTATTCAGCCTCTGCAATACCATCTCTCTATTTCTGGTTTTCCCTTAGGTTCCCTAAGGTTAATTCACAGATACACAGAGCTTTGTCTTAGTGCTGCAAAGATAATTTCTGGACATATGACTGCTTAGTGAAATTCATGTCCTTGGCTTCCCACTRAGGGCTAAGGAAGAGGTAAGTCACAGTAAGCTTCCTGTGCAGAAGGCTGCCTCAGCTAGCTATGAAAATACTAAGAAAAGGAATAYGGAATCAGGAAAAGAGCTTAATTTAACTTAAATTAGAAAGTTGTGGCCAATGAACAGAATTGCACCCTAAACTTCAGGGACTGTCTTGACTAGATCTTTGTTGACTGCAGCAAGATTTTAGACACTTGGCTTACAATGGCACCCACAACCAGATGTCTAAAATTAATTCTTCCACCTGAGGCTGAAAACTATAGCCTGCTCCCTCCCTGGCTGCACAGGTAACAGGGATATAACTCCATGTCTTTTCCATTCAAGCCATTTGATTTGAGTCAGATATTTAAAATAATTCTCTGCCTGCTTTCCTCATCATGGAGTAGGAACATGGACCTGCCACCTTCACCTCCCAGGCAAGTGCTTTCACTAACAGACTCTAAGCAAGCAAGTTCAAAGATTAAGATACTTTGCCTCATTCACATCCATGCCCTGGATCTGAAAGAAAGGGCGTTGCAAGCCCATTGACTCATGTCTCAAGTGGTTATAACAGAACGGTCATAAAGGGGAGGAGGATAAGGAGAGTAACAGTAGCACATCTGTTTTTGGAGGTGGCGTGTCTGCGAATGATGAGGAAGGCAGGCAGCTGTGCTCTTCAGTCTAGATGGAGTCCATGAGTCCTACAATATGAGATACATAAACCACACAGCTCCATACTTCCAAGGCTCCCACTGTTCTGCTCAAAGGACTTTGTCAGCAGGCTGCTTCTGCATAAGCTGAAAGTTWTGACGAACTATCTTTTGGACTTTGGAGCTTATCTCAGTCTTCCCTGTGAATTTAGCCTGGAGCGATTCACAAGTGGAACTGAACCAAAGGAAGGATCAAATACCTGCTCTGAACAAGCAGTTCCTTGTTCAGTTTCACAGCCAGCAGYTTGGGCTCTGAGTGAGCACAGAGATTTCCTACAGACATTATGGATCAAGCTCTTCCCAGAATTTCACTCCTGAGCAAACCTGTTGCTCACAGCATGACCCTGGGGTCTTTKCCCCAGAATAAGTCTTTTAATTCTCCTCTCCTCACAATCATACTATTGACAATGTTTTCTATTTGGTCCCCAGCTAACAACATATCTTAGGTTTATAATTTCCATGTGTTAAAAAATGTGATTGAGTACTCCCAGAGATGCCAAAACCCCGAATTCTCAGAGAGTTGGCTGCAGAGACAGAAAGTCAGCAGAGATGACAAGGGGGTGAGCCCAGAGAGAATAAGAGATAAGGAGAGAAATGAAGCCAGAAAGATTGCAGAGACTCAAACAGCGTGGTCTTGTATTCAGACAAAGCAGGGAACGAAGAGTCTTGAGTTAATCCTTCTCTGGCATAGCCCTCCATGTGGACCTTAYACAATTTCATCATTTATTTTATGAAAAGGCAAAAAAATCGAATATTGGCACCGGTTTGGTGTGCCTAAGGTACTTTGAGGTTTTTTTCGTTGAACAGCACCCTAGACATTAAGATTCAGACTACGTATGTGGTAGCTGTGAACCATATTCCTTCTGGACAAGACTGAACAATTACTAACTAACTAGCGCTACAGAGCTAGTAGCATTACACAGACTTTAGTTACGTCAAGTATTACAATTATTATTGCTATTACTATTATTCCAAGCTATAGAAAAAGCTTCATATTTTCAAATGTTTATCTCAGCTAAACTGAATCCTTTGAAGTCTTGTTCTTACTATTACCTCTCAGCTAAACTGCACAGACCTTCAAAGACATCCATGAACTCAAGGGAGGGGAGGAAATGACTGCTGAATTTCCCTTTTCCCTTTCAATCTTCACTCTTCGCAATAAATTTAAACAAAATACTGCTGCAAAATCTAGGACAGCTCACAACTTTAAGTTTTGCAGCTTGAAATTCCAGTGCATCTCCCTTGTATCTCCTATCTGCATTTCAGATTGTATTTACCAAGCACTTCAAGTTTTTCTTTAGAACAGGTTATTAATTTGACACAGGATTTTGCAATACTTTTGCATTCAGATTCCTGCATAGTTTAGCAGTATGTCTGACCTTGTATCTTYTGCTATTATTCTTCTTTTAGGAGATTTATACAGCATTCCTCCTTTGGAAAGATCATTAATTAGCATGCCAATAGAAGAAATGAAATTGCCAGCCATCTCCTATGTAAATGCTTCCCCATCTGTTCCTTTCTCATTTTCTCTGTACACATTCTTCCAAAGGTACCTTTAGTTTTTATACTGCTCTTAGAAAATAGGACATTCTTTGTTGTGCAATTTAATCTGTTAAATTATGTTGCATTGTGAAACATGGCTCTATTAAAGTAATATATAGTTTCATGCAGTCTCTCAGAATCTGAGCCAAATTCCCATGAAGTTGGTAGCAGTCCTTTCCTTAACACCTTTGGATTCAATTTAAGGTCTGAAGAATCAGGTTTTGGTACTTCTGCTTTCAAGACTGTAGTCATTAATTAATAATAACATATAGCAAGTTTCCAATGACAGTTCAGTGAATTCTTTTTAAGTTTCCATGTAGCACTGTAACACCCTCCACATCTACCTTTGCTCTGTTATGTTAAGAGAATCATAGATTTTTCTTGGTTGGATATGTAAGTGTATATATGGGAGATTAGAAAAAAAGAGATGTTCAAAACTGGCTTTCAAATACAGTATTATTTTAGTAAGTATTTCACAATGAGTGGTGGTAAAAATGTCTAATTTTTTTCTTTGAATTACTGAATAGTTCAACAGTAAATGACTTAATTCAGAAATGAAAATAGTTAGACTTGATTGTGCTGCTAAGGAGGCAACGGAGATTTATCATTTACTTGCCTCCCATCTGAGGTCTTCTGGATTATCCCATAATATATGACGGTAAGAAGTTTTCATGGCACACTGMCTCAGCTGTTAAGAGGAGAGGGCATCAGAATTGCTAGCTGAYCTCAGCATTCAGTTTGGAACAGTAGTGCACTGCTGAAGTGCATCCTACTATCGTCCTCACTTGCCATGCATTGGTGCAGACTATGAAGTCTGGCACAATAAATAGGTGGATGAAACCAGATTACCAAGTCCACTCCAGCTAAGCACTTAATGTGCGCCAACCCTTAAGCAGGACGTAGGGATTCCTTTCTGAATCTGAGACTGAAGTCATGAAAAACATGGATCTCTTGAGCCCTCTCGGTAAAACTTCCTAGAAGTCCATAAATCTATCACAGAAGTCCACCACAGCCCACACAACAACTGAGTTTATGTAATCATGGACAATCCAAGCTGAGGTGGGAGAGAGATACCTTCAATATCCCCCACCCAATTTGGGAGCTCCTGCAGAATGGATGCCCTATTAGTCAAGTTCTCCAAGACCATCCTCCAAAGCCTCTACTCTTGATAGAATGTTCAGGATATGTTGAGGATCCAGGAGGATGATCTTGGAGAACTTTGCCCACAGTGGACTAGTCCACCTCAAACTTTTCAGCCCTCAGCTAGAAGGATGCAGGTATTGTCTGGCTCTATAGCACAATAGCCACCCTCTTGACTACAAAATAAGCTCCCAGAATTTCATCCAATGACAAAACATTGCTCACAGCTCATAGTAGAGGGCCCCTACTATGCACCTCCATGTTCAAAACATCTTGCACCTACCTCTTGTCATCCCATGTCACAAGGACAATACAGTCTCACCAGCCTGATATCATCTCCTGACTCCAAATCTATATAAGCAGAGGCAGGCATTCAGTTTATCTGATGTTCTCCCCAAACCGCTGTTGCTGCTGCAGGATTAAACATATCATTTCCTCCCATAATGTGCCTTTGTTTTTGTTGATGATCAAACCTGGAGTTGGGATGAAATTCAAGTAGCAGATGCCAAGGCGTCATCCATAAACAAGTAGGAATGGAATGAAGAGGCAGAAAGAAGGTAAGAATACGATCAGGATATGATAAGGCTTGTTTTATGTGTGAGGCCTCAGACATGCAAGGACAGCAGGRCAGTGGAAGTGCTACTATTATCTGTATGAAGCAGATGAAAAGACAGTGTGGTGCTCCCAGGAGCTGTCTGTTGAGAGGCAAGGAGGACAGAAGCAAAGGTGTGTAGCACAGCTTTCCTCCAGACAGCTTCAAGTCACACACAAAGCAGAGATATTTGGTCGAGGAGACCAGACTAACTCTACTCTGAAATGTGTATAGTGTAGGATCCTCCATACCAACTGCTTTGCTCTCCTGATTGCTCCTACTGTGCTGCATTAGCTACTGATGTAGCCTTAGCTACAGTCTCTCCAAGGAGGCATCCTCTTTGAGAGGAATGAGGCACCTGAACAACATACCACACCATGGCACCATTTCTAAAATAAAATGATTTTGATTGATTTTCAATCAAAATTTCATATCTGGATATCCTGTAAAAAGTAGGTTCTTCAGGGCAAAGGACACTTTAACCATCTGATTGCTCTTTACTCCCTGCCTTAGAACTGAAACCTTGCTTGATCAACTCAGCATGTTGCAGAAAAGAGTTTTTTCTGTGCAGTGTGGTTGAGTGCTGTACTTTTGCTTTAGATTTCCTCTTTATTTTCAGGTTTAAAACAGTTTCCTGCTCACCTGCATTCARCAAAGTTTCATGCCACATTTACCATGAATTTCCTGGACATGGAATTTTAAAAAGTAATTAGCCAAATATATTATAAAGTTGTCTTACTCATAAATATCAAATAGTAACATAAAAGAAACATATGCTGTTGTGGTTCTCCAACTGGGTGCCAGATGGCAATACTAAGATTCAGACAGACTTGGTGTTAGAGTGGGTTGGGAATATACTATTCAAATAACTTTTTATTTGCTGTAGGAAACAATTTTCAGAAAATCAACACTTTCTATGGAAGATTTCTGCCCACATATTTTATTTTTTCTTATCACTATTACTGCAAAACAATGTTTTGGTTTGTCAAAGCGAGCGCAAATGTTTTCATTCGAGTTTTCCACACTCTAGTCTGTGCTCTCGCTGAGCTGCTAGGAAGCTCTCCTGGTCACACCTCAGACGGCAGGTAGCCCCACTTGCATTAAGGACCTGGTTCTTAGATGTCACTAGCTTTGCTAGGGTTGACATGAATGTCTAGGTTCACACRTCCTTTGCGCACTGAGGAAGGGCCCAGGAACAGAATAGAGCACAAGGTCTCTGAACAGCATCTTCAATAATATGATTGAATKAAATCAGTACACCCGTTATAATTCACTTAAGCAAGTTGGAACAAAGCAAATTTAAGAACATTGAAACATTTCCTTTCAGTGAAATAAAATACTCTTCCATATTTGATATCTAGAGAGATTGGAGATTCTAATTTTCCAAACAGGTGTACATCACTATGAAGAGAATGGGAAGATTTTCCAGATTTTACAAATTTGGGTGAGACMGAATGCCTTCCAAAATCATCTGTTCCAGTCAAGCACAAACTGCAGGATTTGACATAGAGATAGGAGAAATTTTAAAGAGATTACATGATCTCATGTTTTATTTTCTGAATTTAAATCTTATAAAAAATGGATACTTTAAAAACTCTACACACACACACACACATATATACACAAACAATAAACTACAAATAACCTCAGAATCAAATACTCATCATGCTTTTTGTAATGAGGTTTAAATCCTAACCAAGACTATTTCACAGTGACATGTTGCAGGCATAACGACAAGATTTGCAACCTTTGGTCACAAACCTGGCTTATTTGACTACTTACTACCACACTATCAGAACCCAAATTTAAGTTCTTAAAATTACTGGGCAAACTAACAGCTTGGAATTATTTTGTTGCTACAGCACTGCATGATCTCTTCATTTATTAATAACAGTTGATKGATTTTGAGATTCCTACCATTTCAAAGCCTGTTGCAGAATGCACATACTGCTCTGTTTGCCTTTTCCCTGTGTAATCTCTGCTTCCCTCACAGGTAACATCTTCCTAAAAGTGCAAGACCTCCTTAGAGTTTATTTCTAACTTGTCACAAGCTCTGGCTTTTCTGACTGAGGGGGGGAGCTCCGCCAGCTCCATGCGCAGACAATGCCACACCAGGCTTCTCCTCTTTCTTACCAACAACATTACAAGAAAGGAATCTTCTGCTGCTATTCATTATAATTTTTAGCAGCTTACTTAGAAGCTCAACTTTCCTAGAGGGTTTAACCACTTCCATTTTCTTTTCTCTCCCCCTCAGATACAATGTTTTATTTTGAATAAGAAAGACCGGCAGAGACTTTGTGAATTCAAAAAAATAACAAAAAAGTGCCTTGTATTTTGACTTCAGTATCTCCTGCCAAAGGCAACACTGAAAACTTCAAGAAAGGAGTTCCTATTAAGTTCTAACGAATAACTTTCATTTAATGTTACTTCCCATTTCTTCCTATGAAAGTAAAGAATAAAAGGGTTTCACTTTACAGTGAGCAAATTATGTTTTTGTAATAGGTTGATCAGAACACGATTCTTCATTTTTAACATRGTTTTGTACTATATATCCTTGATTTCCTGTAGTTCTTTATTTTGAGAACTGGGACAGTCTGACTTATGGCCCTTCCCTCCTGAGCTGGCTACAGCTGTGACACACAGCTGTGGGTCCACCACGAGGCCAGCAGTTTGGGAACATGTGTGCTGCATGCRGAGGCACAGCTGCATGCGGTAACCACTATTTTAGCTACTCCTGTAAATCTCCACCCTCCTTTTCACGCCCTCACATATTAGCATTCACTAGCACTGGGTGCTGGAATCCTCCATAACATAATGCAGCCTGCTTCCAACAGCTTGTTTCCAAGAAAGAAAGCAATTACAAAGGGAGTTATTGACATTTCTGTGTTCTCATATAAATGGGAACTGATTAGCCTGATTTGCCAAAGAACTGGAGATACCAAGATCTCAGGTCATGCAAGCAGACTCTCCATAATATCTCAGCAATACAGCAGTGGCAATCGTGGCAATCCTGTCTCACTGAGAGCCCATCCACTCAGCTCTCACGAAAACCTCGAGTAGCCCTGGAGGGAGAGATCAGATTGGTACTGCTGCTACATCAGAATGAAGATGTTAAATATTGTGTTTTGTGCCAGCTATTCCAGTTTTGCTTTAAGTTTCCCACGAAGATACAGCAAAGCGTCTAAGATCCTGGTGTGGTACAATATCACCTTTCCTTCGTAACTGTACTTCGGTTTTGCAGAAGTCAGGAGCAAAACTGAGTTCTCTGGCAAATTGTAAGTTATACCTAGCTATACCTTAAAAATATATGTATACCTAGTTATACCTAGGTATAACTTATAATTTGCAGGAGAATTCAGTAAAATTGAATTCTTATTATATATTCTTACATATTATATATATAATACATATATATAAATAGCCTTATGTAATGTTTAATAAAAATAAATAGTGTATTTTGTGGCTGATTTTATATTTTATAGGGTTTTTTTCTTCTCTTACTCACCGAGTGTCTGCATTTGGAGCAAAAGTTTACATTCCCAGACTAGCACAGCATAAGCACAAATTTAACTTTTAGTCAAATGTGACTTAAGCACCTAAACACAAGAATGCGAAGGACTTTGAACTGACACCAGAGACTGAACTGCAAAACCTCAGAACTGAAAATTTGGCTGGAGTCAATGGATGCTCTCCATGTACGAGAGCATCCTTCTACAAACTCATGTAGCTGGCTCGGCCATGAAGGAGGTCACATTATGATCCCTGACTCATCAGTTACAGCGGCAGGAGAGAAGACACGAAAAAGAATACCTTCTGCAGAAAGTGCAGGGGTGATTTATTTCTCCTTGCTGAAATTCACACTGGAAACTGATGAGCAAAGAGTAACGACTATCTCTGTTTTTATCTGACACGCTGTGGGACATAGTGGCCAAGACACCAGTTTTATGCTCCAACTGAAAAGTGAGGACAAGCTACAGCTGATTAGGGCCCCAGTCCTTCAAACACTTAAGCACACGCAGAGCTTTGTTGCTGGGAGCAGAGCAAGGCCAATGTGAGGGGCACTGACGGCAGGCACTTAGGGCTGGATATATAATCCAGCATCGTGCAGTGTGATGTCAAGTACAGGCAGCCCAGGCTGATAGCAGAGAGAGACAGGCAAATGAAGCAGAGGAAAGGTGTGCAACCTCCCCTGGGGYTGGGAGAGGACCAACAGGTCTTAGGTGCACCGACAACCTCTGCAGCCCCATCTCTGCTCCTGGGGTTTGGCTGTCAGGGCTCCAGGGCAGGTCTGACAGAGCACAGCCAAAGCCCAGGTGCAGGCTGCAGGCACACGAGCTACATGAGATGGAGCCAGGAGAAGYCCTGTTGGAGGCTGCTCCTTTGCTTGGGAGCTGCATTTGCTTGGGCCTCACCCTTCCCAGAGCAGTGCTGCACGTAGGGCTGTGCCTCGCCACGTACCTTGCTGACCCTCACTTGCTGATCTGATGTTCTGGCTTGACCTGTCTCATGACCGGTCTGGTGATCTCTCTAGTCCGCTGCCCCTGGTTATCGTCCCCAGATCCGCAATGCTCACCTTGCCCAGGCACTGCTAGATTGGCCCTGGCCAGTGACATCTCGGCCRGCCCCACTGGCTCCTGGCTGGCTTTCTCTTGCAGAGCAGCCCTGTGCTGGCTGCTCCTCAAAATATCCCCTCTAACAGGGGGGTGATCCCACATCAAGCCCTTGCTTAAAACAAGGGGTGCGACCCCTCAGGATGGAGCTCAGGAATTAASTAGCAATGTATAAAAATAGCTTCTGTACCTCAAAAAAGGCATTTCTAGAATTCCCAAGTACCTAGCAGTTCAAAATACAGTTTACATAAATGCTACACAGCAGTATGACATAAAACCACTCACATTTGTTTCCTGCCTTCAAAACTACCTCAGAGACTTCAGAAATTCACCTGCCTACCTCACATTCAAAGAAAACAATCCAACAGGATTAAATGGTGTATTTAAACTGAACATTTTGCTTCATTTCCCTTTTCAAAAGAAACAATCCACTCCAGAGGAAGGTGCATGCCAATGTGACATTGTATAGCCTCCTCTTGCTCGCATTTCAAGGACAACTAGAAACAGCTTGGTCCCGCACTGACCTCAATACTCAAAGGCTGACGAGAACAATCACATAACTGAAAGCAAACCAAACAGCTGAACAGCAAAGAACCTAGAAAGYAGAAAATCATATCCTTTTTAATAATAGTTACATGTGACTCAGAAGCCTCTGATACTCACAGTAAGGCTTAAATTCACCTAAGTWGTTTGGCAATTAGATTTTAAGTTCCTTGAGTGGGAAATACTAAAAGGTGTCCAGCATCATCTCAGATTCCTTGAGGATCCTTATACCTTACTAGACTTACTGTCCATTTCATTGCAGCATTGGCCACTCAGGACATGTTATTATATTTTCATTATATTCACTTGAGTCAACAGTGTCTGAAAAAAGTAGAAAGAGCAAGACAGAACTAGTAAAACCTGCTTAGTTATTGTTGTAGTACTGTACTTAGTTACTTCAGATGCTCCAGGGCAGAGAATTTTCCTGTTCCTTACATTTTTTTAATATGTAAAGATGCTGTTATTTAGAAACCTGCTAGTTCCGCAAAAAAAAATTTGCTCATCCAGAAAATGCAATTACTTACAGAAGGGATAATTAATGATCCTTTCAATTTTGCCTTCAGCCTTTTCTGAAATTGGAGCCCATGGACTAGGTGTCATTCAAACATCTACCAAGAGAAATCTACCATCCAAAAAAWAWATAYATATATATCATTCTGAGGACTAGAGAAAAATGGAAGGATACAGAATGCAGTGACTTCCCAAGAGTAACTGCAGAACACGTGCTTCCTCTAGCCCAAACCCTCGTCCAACCACTGCACACTTCCTTTGTCCCCTGCATAACTCCGGATTTTGATTCTTTGTTTTATCCTGACATTATTCTCGGTAACTGCTTGGTAAACTCAGAGCCCAATCTGTTCCTGATGAACATTCCTTAATTGTCAAAAAAAAAAGAATTTATATTTATTCAAATTTTTCTAAAATTATCATTATAAAGAACAGAAAAGAGAGAGGGGAACATGATTCAATGAGGCTAAACTTAAAATTTTATCTGAGYGCTTATAAAGGACCAGAGAAAGACAGAATGGCTCCTCCTTTCCCAGTTTTACACTTTTAAACTAAACATGCCTTTAAAAGCATCTTGCATTGGGCCTTTTGATTTCCRTATGCACTTCTTCAGGCTAAAACAAGCTACTTTGAGAGGTGGTGGAAACTTTAGGACACAGCAGAAGGCCAGGTGCCCGTTACCAAAGCAATTTAAGGAAGAGAAGTGTTTCCCCACCTCTCCAAAAGCCACCCAAGATTACAGCTGCAGAGTCCCCCCCGTTCAGCAGCTTCGATGGCTGCAGCCTCAGAGTGACAAGTTTGAGAGACAGCTACAACGACGCAGTGCAGCCAGCAATGGGATGGCAGTGCCCGCTTGTCATCCAGGGCTGGGGGCGTTGGGGGAGATGAAGAAGCAGATTTGCCAAGGAAGAGCAGGACTGTGACTAATGGAGTTTAAGACATCTAAAAGTGTTAATTCTCAATCATCTGTAGGCATTTTTATAGCTAGAAAAATAGGTTCTAAACAGGTTAAACTACCTACTGCAAGAAAATGAAGTACTGCTTGAAACATGGATAGCTCATTTTCTCTTTTCGCACCTGTTACCTTCACTGGAGTCTAATCAGTATTTAATACCCTACCGAACAGGGCAGGAATAATGCTTTTCTGTCTCATATCCCTAGGCAGAGTTGTGATTAGCAAAGTTTTCAGCTTGCTGTCACATTCATTTCATTATCATGAAATAGGATTGCATCTTTCATTTGGAAGTGCTGTTTCTAGCCGCCAGGGCTGTGAAGAAAATCTAACACGTGTGAGCTAAGCAAAAGCACTGAATTTCTCCTGAGTGTATAGATGGCTGTGAAATAACAGAGGAGCAGGGTGAAGAGCAACAACAGTTCTGGTTTGCTCAACAGATCATCAACAATGAGCTTTAAATAGACCCTGAACTGCAAAAAGGCCTTCATTAACTAACTGGTTTCTTTTCATCACATTTTTAACCTGAAAACAGTAAGAATTACCATAACCGAAATCTATCCAYTGCTCTTTTAGGCTAAATGCCCTATTTGCCTTCTGTCAAAACTTACAGCCTCCACTATGACAGCCCCCCACAAGGCTATAATGAACAGTACATGCACAGTATCATGCAATGCTGAAAAATAAAACAGAAAACGAACATTATGCGGCATCTCGGGTGGGATTTATCTTGCAGACTGATGCCTAGGTGTGCCCATGCAAGCCAGGTCTCTGAGTCCCCACTGTGGACAATGGAGACCTCATCAACGCAGCTAGTGGAGGTTAGAGCACAGTTCAGTTGATGAGACACAGGTTTCCGTATCAGTGTGATCTTGACTCCWTTGATTTAATTGACTACCCCAAGTGATGCTATGGGAGCTTAGATAACTGGCTCACGTTTGGTTGCCTGCACTGCAGATCCCACCCTTATGATTTATTTCAGTTGCCTAAACACAGATGATGGTGCCATCCAACAGAAGTATTTGACAGAGCTTCAGCTGTGTTCTCAGAATGGCTTGTTTTTCTGAAGATGCACTTTTCTGTTCTCTCTGTGCAGTGTTTAGGTATCACACAACAATCTTGATGCACTAGTATGAAACTCCTCTGTTTGCTATTTATTTTTTTAAAAGTTGACCTTTTATCAGTGCTCTTGGAACCTTAACAGAATGTATTCCACATCAGGGAGGAGGAGAATGTAAAACCAAGAATTCCCCTTCAGATTTAAGTCTGGATTTGCTTTGATACAGAGGCTAATTCCAGTGGGGTCACTTGGCCAGATTCACTGACTGAGGCACCAGAAAAGAAGGTTTACTGTAATATTCTTTTATATTGCACTATTTGTGTAGTTGTCTACTACACTGTACTGTTTGCATATTGTGCACCTGTGTGGTTTTGTTTGTACAGATTGTGGAATTACTATTTAGTACATTAAAGCTCTTTGTAAGTGACTTCCAGACTACGATCAGTAGCATGCAAGTGGTCTGCTGGGCCTAATCAGTACATGGTTTGCAGCAAAATCTGTGAATCTGTCAAATAAGTTTGTTGACAGGGCTTTTCAGAGAGGACGGTAGAGATCCACAACTTTGGAAACAACTGCTCTTTCTTAATCCTTACAGAAAAACTCATAAAATTAAATTCCTTACTATTTTTGCCCAGCACTGAAGAAGAAAATTAGATTTTCTTAAAGATCTGGMTATTTATAAATGCTGCTCTACATCAAAATAAAGCTATGCAATTTGCACGGAAAATCCATAGGATAAAAGGACATTGATTGTGCACCTAGGCAAAGATAAAATTTAGACGACTGTCAGAAGAGGTATCTACCCCCAAAAAGGTGAGTTTATACTCTGGGGATKTTTTTATCTTAACCGATCCTCTAGCCAATGCTCTGATTAGATTTGCTTGTTCTTGAAACATTGGTAGGTAAAAAGCATTTTATCTGCTTGAAATGACATTGCTGTTCTCTATCATTCTCCCTTGTCTGGAGATATGTCCAAGAACCATCACTGTGTCACTACATAGTCACCTAAGGCATATCCTTTACAATAGTGTATGCAGTTATTAAAGACTTAAACAAAACAGCTTAGTCAATGCCTATGTTTTTGGAAAAAAAAAGAAAAAGAAAAGCATATTTTGTTGGGTCTCCAATTGGTTTAACTAGGCTTGTTACTTCTGAAAAACTGACCTTCAGTATCACCCACTGGGGCTCAGAATCAGGGATTGTTTTAAAAGTATTAGTCTTGCCATAGAACAAGTGACTACTTCTTTCTAGTACTGCTGGAAGAAAAAGTAAATTTCATCTGGAAAAAATGAAAGAAAATGTAAATTTCCCCAGCAAATATGGGTTGATTTATGTTTACAGTCCTACAGTCAATGGCTGCTACTTATATGTTATTTTCTTCTCATGATCAATGTCTTATTTCATCTGCAAGGCTTTCAATATAAGAAGGTACCACCCGGCTGGAAGCAGGCAGAAAAGTCACACAATTGGTAGTTGGTAGGGTCTACATTAATTTTAAGGTGTTCTTCATTATTCTGTTAGGAATGGAGAAGATGCTGACATCTCATAAATCAGTGGCTGTATAAGGAAATATCACAAAAACATGCTCCACCTCTAATAGTGCAAAGAATACAGCTCYCTCTTGGGTTTGTTTCAGAGTCACCATTCTGAAAAGAATTCCAGAGTAAGGTGCTACAGTAGTCAATAAAAGCAAAAATATCAGAATATAACCATGACTCTGAAAGTACTACTCGGAAAGTAGTACTTTTGCAAACRCAAAAGAACAAGATCATGGAGCCCATCAAGAAGTGTATTGCTTGAAAGCAGGCAAACATATATTAAATAGATTTCACTTTCTTAGAAATTTTTAYGCTCAGTAAAATGCCAGAACTGTAACCAAAATATTATATAAAATTATTATTCCGTTCAATTTAATTATATACCTAACATAATTGAGAAAAGTAATATTATTCACACAGTCTGATTTTTTTCTGTAAAGAAAGCTGAATTCACATAAGAATAAAGCCAAGAGTTTATCAGRCCACAAAGAAATGAATCAAAATACAGTAAGTACAAATAATAATAATAAAAAAACTTAATAAAGGCATTATTTCCTTACTTCCCCCTATGAGTATGACTGCTTAATCCTTAGAGTAAGCAACTGAAATAAYGACTACTTTACTCCAATCTGGGCACTGAGGACTGGCAATTTTAAAAGCCCATTTTGGCCTTCAAGATGACTGTGGATTGTTTGAGGACCAGACTGAGGACCAGTGGCTGTTTTACAGCAAGGGTGTTCAGATTCCCTGGTGTTTATCTACAAGGAAATATCCTTCAACCTGCCAAACTATGTSCTGGAATGATGTTTAATCAGGAGCATTTGTGAGGTTGTTAAAGTGAAGACTTAGTGTTTCACATCTGGAAAATACCTAGCACAATTTGGGGAACTATAAAATAACATTAAAATTGCTGCTGAGACAGTATGTTTCTTTGGTTTCCTTTCGTCCCCTCCATGAACAGGGAGCTGTTGCGTTACTAATACTTTGCTGTCCTTGATCTCACAGCAATGTCACTTGTGCTCCTGCACCTCTTTTGGGGTGGGAACCAAAGTGTCTTTTAATAATAACACATTTTTAAACAGGAACAGGATGGAGGAGGTGGCCAGCACGTCAGGCTCACTAGCTAGGGCAGAGATAATTAACACTCTGGAATATCAGAGGTGGAAATAATGCCAACGCTGGCACAGAGGCAGGTGGAGTGCTACGTGATTCAGGGCTTCAAATGGGGAATACCTTCAGCTCTCCCCATCTCCTGATCACTGATATGACTGAGAAACYTTTCCCAGAGGTTCTCTGTGGCTCCCTAAATGTGGTACCTGGGCTCAGGGTGTGGGGAAGGAGATGCAGTGCTGCACTGGGAACAGGACAAATGCCAGGACTGAGMGGTGGGTACAGTGGGGCGGAGACAGGGATAAAAATCCCACAGCTCTCCCAGTAAATCTCTGCCTGGTTATTAGCGACTGTCACAGCACGAGCGATGGGATACTAGGGGTGGGATTCAACTTGCTAATTTAAATAGCTAAAATTAAAGATGCTTATTAGTCTGGCAAAATCCTTAGCTCTGTAGGCATCATTGGCAGCATTGGCTAGGTCTGCATAGCCTGTAATGGGAGGTTAGACAGCTAAAACTTACACATAGACACTGATGTTTAGGTGTCTAAATCTGTGCRCTTAAGCCACCTCCAACGCTTTATAGAACTTCTAAACAGACTGCTGTGCACATGGCATCCAGTGGTTGGCCACAGCAGCCAGCCAGTAAGGCCGCAATGACCACAGCATCATCCCATCTCCCAAATGCCTTTAAATTTCTGGGAGAAAATAGAAAAGAGGCCTGTTTAAAATATTTCTGTAAAAAAAGATAGCTTTTTTTTTTTTTTTTCCATCCACATCATCACAAGGAAAGGATATGTGGTCTTGTCTAGCCCAGTTATAACTTGGAAACAACTATTTAGCATTTCTTATTCTAAAATGTTATCATTTCGACAACAATACAGGACCTAAACTGTATCTGCATTTTCTTCCTTGATTTTGTTTTCCACAATATGTTTTTAAATCCCTGTCTTTATTTGAAATTACTGGGATCGATACTGGGAGGTCTGGGGAAACTTTAATGACTTCTGTATACAGGAATTCAGATGGGACAGTCCCTTCTGACCTTAATGTCTATAAATGTGATTATATTCATGCCGAGTCGTATGGTCAGCTACAGTGCAGGGAGGCCAAAAGCTGAAATACTGCTTAGGACTTACAAAACACTTTGCCTTTAAGGTTACTTTTCTTATTTGTAATTGGATCTAAGGTGTTTCTTCTTATCTTCAGAAATCCTCCATTTACTTCCAGGACAATCTACATTTGCCAGCTATAAAATGGATTTGATGCTGACGCACYATTTTCTAACAGAAAATCTCCTGTCCCACTTTTCAGACAATTCTTACAGAAATGTATAAAGAATATTCAGAGAATGCCTAAAGTCAACAGGATTAAGGACTGTCAAGTACATTGCTTAGAAGGTATAAGTCCTATCTATGTGCTAAGGATTTTATTGTACTTTCATGTGAATATTTGCACTGGCAGGCAGGGATGTCTCTAGGGCTTAGCTTTTTTTCTTTTTAGTGACAGCTAGGGAAGTAAAATAACTGCTGGCTGGGATAAGGAATTGAACCTTGCCTCCCCAGATCTCTACTGTCAATTTAATTGAATTCATTGCATAACCTTTAATCTGACACGCTTTAGACTCACACTGCATTATTTTACTAACCCTTTAATTATCATTGTGTACAACTGCTGGTGACTTAAACACCATGAACATGCACCACGAGTTGCTCCCTGAGGAAGTCACCAGGATGCAGGGAGATCTCTGAYGTGGTGAGGCTGGAGAAATAAATGGAGAGGTGAAAAGGGAGGGAACTTGGCTTCTGGGATAGCTGAACCAAAGGAGGGAATGGAGACAAGGAAAACGAAGGACTGCGGCAGGCAGACAGGAAGATGAAGCTCTCAGAAAACTAGACAGCACTGGAGAAAGGGGGAGCATCTGGAGAAAGACAGAGGAAATGCAGAAGAACAGCAACAAGCTCACCAACAAAAGGTCAAACCAGGAAGACCTTGGCTTTCACAGGGAACCTACCTTACAGGGGCAGTGTCATCTACAGGACTCAAATGGAGACAAACCCCACTGTGTTGGGTCTACAAAGCAGATGACACAGCCCCTGCCCTGGTGAAGTTACAGTCTACGTTTAATTCRGACACAAGCACTTTCAGTAGGAGACGCGCCTCCAACAGTTTGGTAGYACACAGTCTCCTCAAAGAGTGCGGAGAACAAGGGCTCACCGTGGTGTCTGAGGAAAACRGAAGTATGAGACTAGTCCTGGCAGACATCAACAAGGGAAATGAAAAAAAAATGGAATGTATGAAAAATTAAAAGAAATAAAAAATAGAGCTCATCAAAAAACTGTTTTCACTGAAAAACARTTTCAGCCTAAATAGCTTTTTAGAAAGGATATCTTGCATGTGAAGTTTTCAGGAAAAAAAATGGAATATTTAGAAAATATTTAGAAAACTTTTAGTGATAGCACCTAGGAAGTTTTCTTCCCACTTTCTGCTCTTCTCCTATGCCCTTCTCCTTCACAGTTTTTCTGCTCTTATCTTTTTCCTCTTTTCCCTTCTTTTCCAGTTAATCTGAGAGAAAGGAAAAATGTACCAAATTGCTCTTCTTTTCTCACCTCTAGAGAAGTGTGGGTAGAGAAGGAAGAAAGGAAACTAAAAAAAATGGAATAAAGGTGTTGTGGGAAGTTCTGAAAAGGCATAAAACTTTTTGGGCAAATCAAGTGAAAAAATAGGTAAGAAGAAGAAAAGTGAGGTGGTTTCTTCTCTACAACAAAAYGCAAGTAACTTCCTTTATCTGTTCTCATCCTATCTGAACTACTGTTGACTTTGGAGAAAACAAAATAAAGTTTATCTTTTTAATAAAAGATAGCAACTCTGCTAATATTACACCCATGTTTTATTAACATGAAGCACTACAATTGTAATTCTTATAATTTACTTGACATGAAAGAGTAATTTCCCATAACGGATTATATATTGAATGTTTCTTCCTCCACCCAGAGCCCCAGTGTGCTTGCAGATGAAGAGTAATGCAGCAGACAACTACCAGCTTCATGGAGCTTTTAGAGGACAGAATAATAAGGAAGGATTGCAYTGACTTGGCACCGGAGTCTGAAAGATTTTGTAGAGTAGTACTGGGTTGTAAGGAACAGGAAAAATATCAAAAGTGCTATCTCTGCTTCCTGTAGCATGTGTAACATATGAAAGGAGTTGGGGGARGAGGAGCTAATAAAGAGTTTTGGCCTGCCAGCATTTATGTCCAAATCAGAGAAAACATAGAAAGCTGCCAGAAGAAAGTTGCTCAGAGTCAAACTCTCCAGGGCAGGGACCATCTGTTTGTTCTGTTTTGGACAGAATCAAGCCCAACGGGTCTCTGTTAAAAAAATATATATATAATGAATAACATTGGCATTTTGGTTGAAGGGAATTTAGAGGCTATACTTTGGGAATGGAAATAGGTAAGCAATGACATTGACTGCTTTATTAAGCCAGCATGTCCATGGTCTAATGGCTTCAGCAGCCAATATTTTTCTGTTGTAAAATGTCTACATTTAACCAAAGGCTGTGACATTCTCCTGGAGTTTTAATACTCTGGAAGAATACAACTCAAAGCAAAATGGTATTATAGTTTTTTTTTCTAATTCTAATTAAACTATCACTGCCTAAATATCTTGCTTACCCAAGGCTTCATCCCTCTCAACTCTTACTACCTGAGATGGAGAGAACTATACGGAAATCATCAAAGAGACAAGATCTGACATCTACGAACTACAGAAGAAAAAATAAGGGGAATGTATAGCCTGAGATGCCTTTACCTAACTGACAGCTTCTTTGATGATCTCATTCAAAGCATTTATACAGAAGTTGGACTGAAGATATTGTTTCTTAAACATCCCCTTCACTAAAGAGAGACTGCTCAATGGAGTTCAAACGCGCAGCACCCATCGTGCCCTGTGGTAGAAGGGACACATTCCTCAGCGAAGGAGGCGAGAAGAAAGGGAAAAGAAACCTCTCACTGTCCTAATCTGAATTTAGGACCTAACTCTCTTCTTCAGCCTCCTAAGTGAATAAGAACCCCAYAACTGCAAGAAATGATGTAAAGTTTCTCTCATTTTCCTGACACAGTGACAGATACCGGCCACATCACTTARTATTTTCAAAGGCATCAAAGACAGGCACAATATTAAAACTTGAATATAGTTAAAATCTTCAAGTAAGGGATTTCATCCTTCTGTTGTGAATGGCAAACTCTGATGTATTTTGCATATCATCAAGCACYTTAGGGGTTTGGAAATCATGAAATGGCAAATGTATTTACCATTCATAAAGACATGCAATTTAACATGGATTATAACAATCTTAGCAGAAAATAAATGGGTGAATTTGTGTCWCCACAATGTTTAGAATAAACAAGAGAATTACGTCGAAAGCCACTGAGACCTCTCACAAAAAATTGCTTTTTAATATAAATAGATTCACAGCTTTAAGATCAAAAAAGTCTAACAGAAATGGCCTGCTGAAACCAAACCAATGGAGTAAATCTAGTCTGGCAGACAAGTCAGCTAGGACACTTGATCTTTGCAAACGCAGGGCCGTTTCTGGGTGCACTGAAGAGTTTGTAAGTCATGCTGCAGGACAGCAGAGCCAGCCTAAGGTAAGCAGATACAAATGTTCAAAAGCCCAATATTCTGCAAATCTGTCAGAAGACTAGGTACAGAGCAGGAGGGGTCAGATTCTCCTCTGAGTAGCTGTCCAAGGACAGCCCAGGCTTCTCTGGCACACACAGGAAAAAAGCACTCCATACTTCAAATGAGCTGTCTGCCCASGGTGACATCAGGTATTAATTTTTTGTCCCCGAGACATGCTTGCTCTTCCTCGCAGATATTCTAGTCTTGCTGTTAAGGGAAATCTAGCACGTCAGGCACTCTGCCTGTGGGACCGGAGYTGTCTTCTGGTTTCTAATTCTTTTCATCTTTTTAAGTTGGAATAGATGGAATAATAGGCTACCAGCAATGGCAAGCTTAAACCAGTGCATCATCATGCTCTTGATGGAACTGTTTCATGATAGAAGTGGAGGGCATGAAGATGAGGCTAACACACGTTGTCGTCATGTCTTTACCCACCAAGGTATACACCGTATGAATTTTATGAACCTTTCCAAATGTCAGCTTCTCTAAAATGAAACCTGTTTTGGTTTGCTGTAGTTTTACCAGTCGTTTTCTTCTTCTAGCAGGAATTCTTTATTCCTCTGGAATAAGAATAGAATATGATTTCTACGAAAAATATTTCTTAATCACTAAGCTATCAGGCATGAAATATAATTTTCTAAGTTAAACATCCAGTATAATCTGTGTGCTTAGTTACTTCCAATTCTTATTGACTCATACTTTATATTCAAATATTGAAAGTCAGATCAACTGGTTTATATCAGTGCTGCAATCACTTCTGAGGCTTGACCATTAAATGTTACAGAAAAATGAGTAAGAATATCCCCTACAACAAAAGTGATACAATCCTAAGTAGCAAAAAAGATTACAAATAGGAAAAAAATCACTCTGCCTATTTCAGAGGTGGCAAAAATTACTCATCTAGTCCAAACTACAATAGGAAGTCTGTGTTCAAACTAAGAATTTTCAAGACTGAACCAAGAAAACACTTTTCATCCTCYGCCTTTTCTTAAGCTTTTCTCCACTTTGTTTATACCGGTAGATATGAAGTACGACAGTCAAACCTGAGCAGAAATAAATACATCACTGTGACCAGAGTGCCTGGAATTTGATGGGTATATTTTTTTCTGACTAGTTGCAGATGCAGAAAAAAATGTCAACACTTGCATTTATTTTGATCAATCGYACTGAAAAGTCTTACAAAATCCTTCCTTAATCTGAGCATGTCCTTGAAAGAAGAAAATATAATAAAGGAGGAAACATTTCCTTCTTTGAAGCAATCAGGAAAAATGTTCTTTATTACCCATTCAACCAAAGGAGATCTTGACCTGGATATCTCTGAGTCTGTTTCAGATACTTTAGCCTACATATGTTCTAATATGTCTAGCAGACTCTATATTTAAGTATCTGTCAGGCCCCAAAGTTACTTTCTAAAATAAATTGTCACTGTGTTAGCACAAGCATCAACATGAAAGGTTGCTTTTTTGYCTGTTTGATTGATTTAGAAAAGGAGATCTAAAAGCCTAGCAGTGTKCATTTAACATGCTGCAACATTCAGTCACCAAAATATAAATGTTACATCAGGGCTAGAATTCAGGAAAATTAAACATAAGCCAAACAGAATTAAGCACAAGCTTAAATGCTGTGGATTTTAATGGGATGGAAGTACATTTTTAGGAATARGTAATTTTCTTAATTGGGATTATAATTAAAAATTATGTTACAATTTTATGATGATTTATTATGATTTTATCAAGCTCAAGCTATGCTTTGAAATGCACAAGTATCTTAATTTCAGTATATTTGCATTCATACATACAAACTTCACTTGACGCATGTGGAATATATCTAGCAAACAGAGAACTTAATGTGATCAATGATGAGCACACAGTAAATCAGCAAATCAATCAATGGTACTAACAGAAGCCCCTTCTATAATGAGGCTTTATGCAGATTTCTGTTTAGTGATTTATATCTCAATAACAAATTGTGACAAAAGTATGGAGTTAAGATCAAGATTTAATGTATGAAGAACTAAGGGTGTTTCTCATAGCTGTGTTTAAGTTTGGAAGAAATGATTGAGTGCATGACCCAAATCCATAGGGACTTTCTGCTTTCAATGGTTTGAATCATTTGTCCTTCAAGGATATTAAAATTTTATTTGTTAAAGTTTACTAGTGAGACAATGAAAAGAYCTAATTTATTTCCACCTTTTCAAGCTCATATTTAACTTTTCAGTACAGCATGCAATTTCTGAAATGGAATGTATTTCAATTTCATTCAGAATTCGCACCATACAAAGATCTCGGTCTATGTTGCATTATGCATTTGTTTTCTCATAAACAGGAATGTTAAAAAAGGAATATTCCATAAATAGAATTAGTTTTCTTTCTAAAAAATGTCATAAAACCCTCACTTTCTGCTAGTTTAGTCAATATTACTGCCTGCAGCTATGACTAATAGGACAGAACTGATTTTTTGTTTCATTTACTGATCAAATACAATATTTCTCATCCAATATTGAAAACAGTTTATCTGTTTCAGTGTATGTTAAACTCATTAGGGACTAATGATATACATTTTTCAGAAACCTCATCTCTGTACGACACCTGTAAGGTGTTTTTATCTATTTCTGCAAATATTCGTCCCTGGTAATTGCTAATAGTATGTTACCTACGAAGAACATAAATATACCACAAAGGTGATCCTATCATCTATGTATATACAGAGGAAGAGGGGAAGGGGGAATCTTATGTCCCTGGTTGGGAATATGAGATTAGAGCTTTAGCTTTCCTGAAATATTGACTGTGACCTATACACATTCCAGCCAGCAAAAACTGCAAGTGCTAAACATTCTCCAATACCCTTCACATGTCCTACYGTGAAGGACAGTTAACTCCTCCGACCAGAGACTGCAGAAGAATCCTGTATTGTCTCAGCACAAAATAACCTGGCATATTTTGGGAACAGTTTGTACAGAAAGTGCAAGGCTACAGTAACACAGCTAATGCATTCCTCTAGTTAATCCTGCATCCAAGCCTGGCAAATGTGGGTGCTCAAATCTAGGTGTCCATTTTGGTTAAATGCACAATACAGATCTCATCACGCCTTCATAATTTCTAAGTTTCAAACTGACTGCATTTTCTTTCCTTTGTCTTGTCTATTTGGGTATCATCCTCACTTCACTGAAGTCAATAGGACTATTATCACTGATTTCATTCAGTATCTTGGGACCTCACAGGTCTACTCATGGGCACCCTCCAGAGCTCTCACTCGCAGATGATGGGGAACAGATAGTTAATTATAATCTGAAAATCTGCACTGCTAACTGCTTTGGTTAAAATATTTCAAATAAAATTTATTATTGAGTGTAATATTTTGTATTAAACTATAGTAATGTATACATAAGTGGTATATGCAATGTAATGCACATAGTTGCATTAAAACATTGCTGAGCATCAGGAATCTATACGAGCAACAGTAAGTTCGCTCATACTGAATCTGAGACACTCTATGGGAATAACCAGCAAAAGAGTGAGTAAGGAAGAGCTTACTTCTTTGCAAGGATGCACACGATGAATTGCAATCTTGCCTTAGACTTGAGGCAGGCAAAGAATGAGTAAAAGGAAATGGAAGCTATCTTGGACAATGATTTGGCCTTATATCACAGTTGTGATGAYTGCAAATATTCCTGGGTGGTGGATACTGAAAACAATTACTAAGGTTCAGCAATGCAATACACAGAGTCTGGTTTTATTAGTCTCTGCAGGCTTATAAACGGATTGGTCCTTTCTGCTCTGGGCTATGAAATAGCATCACCAGTTTGGGCATAATATCCTTATTCAGACAAGGTCCTATTTCTATTACTATTCATTTCAAGTTTGTTCTAAYGCTTAATTGTTCTCAGAATTATAAAGCTTTTCCTGATATTCAACCTAAATCTTACTTACTGAAAATTAAGTCCATTTCCTCTTATTCTGTTTCTGACTCACTGCTCTCCTTTTTCTAAGAATTTTTTCTACGCTGGAGATGCCCTGAAGTCCTCCCATTTTAAATTAAACAAACTCAGCCTTCCAACAGAGGCTATTTTTAAAACAATCTTGCCATTCTTGTTGCCTTCYGCTGGACTCCCTCAGATTTGTGCATATCGTTCTTAAAGTGTGGCTCAAAGCACAGAAAAGTCTACACAGCAGAATAAAAAWTTCCCATATCCTGATCATGCTACTCCTTTCTATACATGACATTCACTTATATCTTTATGACAGCGTCAGCAATGCCTGCCTAGCTTACTCTTCACTCTAACAGCAGTCTCTATCTGAATTGTTGCTGCCCCAAGAAATATTCCCCATTTTTTACCTTTGCATTCGATTTCTCTTCCTTCAGTCTTGTAGTTAGCATTTCTTTTTATTTAATTTTAAATAAAATTGTTTTTATTCTTTTCATTTATTTTATTTTGTTTTACTGACCTTAAACTATTTGTCAAGTGTATTCAGGTCAATCTGTATTGTAATCCTGTATTTCAAAAGGTTTGTAACCCATCCTAGCCTGGCATCAAGAGGAAATATCAGGAGAGTACACTGTTTTCCACCTTCCAACCCATTACTGAAAATATTGACTATAACAAGGCCCAGGGCTAGATGCCTGGTAAATCCCAGTGAAATGCTCTCCCAGCTTGGCAGAAAACCACTGATAGGTATTCTGTCTAGCTGTTTTCAAGCAGCTCTATATGCACTTCAAGATGATTTTACCCTAATGCATATTCCTCTATTTYGCTTAGGAAATATCATTTGGGATGGTGTCAAAAGCCTTACTAAAGTCATTACATTTCACATCTACCACTTAGTTTTTATCCACTTGCCAGTTCTTATTCTGTTACAGGGATGACACAATTTATATTTGACAAATCCACATGGTCTATTTTTATCACCTTATTATCCTCTACAGCCTTATAAATGGATAGGTCCTTTCTCCTTCAGGCTATCAAAGTTAGRCTGATTGGTCTACCATCCTCTAAAACTTTTTCCCCTTTCAAATGGGGAGTCCTCAGGCTTATTCTTCTTTCATCTCAGAGGACCTGCTCTACCCTCTGTTAGTCTTCCATCCATACCCCAAAGATAATCACCGCTAGAGCAGAACGCTGAGGTTGATCCCCGAGGTACTAACAGGCAATTTTAAACAGGTACTCYCGAACTAAATGCATTTGCCTTATATTTTGTAGCCCTTTTTCCTCTCCCGCTTTCACCTGGTGACCTATCTCCTTGTTAAAATTAATCACATCAAGGATAAGGCCACAGTTAGACTTCTCTGAGGAGAATGAAACAAAGAGAGCATTGAATATTTCAGCCTTTTCTGAGTCATCTRGTGTTTGCTCTCCTTCCCCATTAAGTAATTGGTTTTCACCTTCTTTTGCCTTCCTCGTATTCCTAGTGTATTCATAACACCTTTTCCTGTTGTCTTTTAGGTCATTTGCTTGGTGCAAGTTATTCTATGCTTCAGCTCCGTTTCCTGTGTTCACACATCCTTTTCTTATTCCTTCCTCTCTTATTTCTAMGCTTTCTTTTGAAATATGCCAACCTCTGAGAACTGAATCTTATATAACTTGTTGATTACACTAGAAAATATCAGAAAAACATTTCATGTGATTTCCCCCACAGCACGTTGCTAGCAGTCTGCTCAACTGCATGTAGACCTGCGACTACAAAACTGCCCCATGTGTGAACCCACTCTATCAGACCATGACATGTACTGCAAAGATAATTCTATTAATTTAAAAATCTGCTCCAAACCATCTTTTTTTTTTTTTTTTTTTTTTTTTTGAGTAGACATAAGTCTACTTGCCAAGTCAAAAAGATGATGAGCCAAAGCCACAAGGAAAGCATCAAATGAGCTATCATTTGTGGCTTTCACATAACATTCTTTATTTCAATAATACAATTTAAAATTGCAGTGGCGAACACACATAAATGTCAAGTATAATAGCATTTAGTGGAGAAATAAAACAGAAACGGGCAATCTAATTGTTAGGCTATGCACTGAAGTCCTGTCCTACCTTTTTCTATTCAGCCTATATAGCTGTTGCGAAAGGCTGTCTGTCAATATGGTCATGTATTATTGTCAACCTATTTGTCCTTTCGATCAAACCAACAGCAATTTAGCCTGATTGCTATGCAGCTGGAGTAATTTGGGCCCTGCTCTCCCAGACACTTTTGTGGCAGCTGCATTTCATGGCTTTCTGCAGCACATCTGCAGAAGGACTGCAGTCCATGGGCTGCAGCACTGAAAAATACCACATTCGACGTGATATTTATGGCTGAGGTGGAACAACTTAATTACAAGGGAATTGGAATTAGGCATTCACAAAAATGTTAGGATGTCATCTGACACAAAAGGATGAATGCTGCCATTTCAAATATAGGGAATGCATTCCAACCACTAAATGTGGTGCTGCTTTTTACATTATCACATATATCATTATTATACTGCAACAAAAAGCAGTCTGGAACAGAAATTCAGATTCAAAACTCCCCCCATGCATCTGTGTGCTTCACTGCACCTGCACATACCACTTACAGCCAGAGTTAGAAAGTGTTTGATTGCAACGAAAAAAAATCTGTGTTTGTGCTCTGTATTATTTCACACACTTTGGTATCAGAGCAATAGCACCAAGAAGTGCTGTAAATCAGCATCTAATTTACCTCCTACCACTTAATATAACTGTTGCCTAGGACAGCTTTCAAGGGGAGGTATTTGCTTTTTGTCTGRTCTCCTGAACAAGCTAGTACAGCGAGACAAGAGCACTTGCATCTTGCAGGGAGAAACAAATCTCTTCAGGCCCTTTTAGAGGCACCCTGTGTCCCCCTAGGTTTTGAAAAACAGTAAGAWTTAAGCACACACGCCCTGGGCTTCAGTTCACAGGGAGGGAGAYGGAAGCCTGTTTGAGAAGTTTGAGGGAACGGTGCAAATTGTTAAAAGCAGCTTCCCAACRATTACAAGGATCTATTGGATTCACAGGACAAAACTCACCGATTCTTTCAAAGATCGCCTCTGCCCTCGCTGGGCACTGATTTGCAACACACTAAGAACAGTTCCAGTCAAAAGCATAAATTCTGCACCACCACCAAGCCTGGGTAAGACCAAGAAGTAAGTCTTGTTTTGCTGTAAATGGTTGCAACATTAAAGTAAAACTACAGAGATGTCCCTTGCTTATATCAGTGCTGGTTTGGGCCCAAAGGCTTTTTCCTGAACAGCCAGTGAAAAAAATTGGGCCTATTTCCTTATGGTTGAGAGAAAACAGAGACTATTGCAACAGGGTGAGAGAGATGGCTGCAGCCTACAGCACACTATATAAACCTGTTACTGTGACCAGATCAGCCAAGTGTTTCTAATATACTTGGTTACGAAAGCTGTCTTTCATGGCACGTGGAGAATTCCTTAATCTCCAAAGAAACTCGGTGTTTTCTTAGCTGTTGTTACACAAGAGGCTTTTGAAAAATGCAGTAGTAAGAAGCAGTGACTTTTCTCCTTGTTATAGATAGTGACAATTTTGGGAGTCAAATATCTTTCTGTGACTAGGATACTGATGTGAAAACAGATTTCCAAAGGTGGCACTTTTATGCATGACAGTTCGGGCAATCTGATTTTAACAGCYGGTGACTTCAGCACAAATAAGTTATACTTAGATTCTTCTTAGATTTTGTATTAGTGTTTTTTTTCCTACTTATAGGCCTGCAGAGCTCTGCTCTCGCTTATGAGGTACCATAGTTAGTTACAGTAGGTGAGCTTATCTCAAGAGAAAAACAATTTTAGATTTACCTAAGGCTCAGTTCTCCTTACCATCCTCATTTTTGCCTGTCTTAAAGGGAGCATTCCACCTTACGGTAGATGGTTGATACCTGGAAGACATTTAGGGACCCCTTCTTGGGAGAAAAAAATTATAATTCATAACTATAAAATAACATGTCCTGTTCTCTGCAAAATAAAAGATTAACCTAAAATTGGCTCAAAGGAACAGCTTTTAAAACCTGTGCACATCAAAAATTTGTTCATTCCACTCATTATCAATGATGCAAGAAACTAGCGCCTGACTCTTCGACGCCTTTTGCCTTGCTCAGACAGTTCACATATTTTTAAGTCTGCTTTTCCTTCATGAGATTTTACTCTTCTATTGGTAAATCCCGCATATAAAAAAGAGGGAGGAAAAAACAATTCAAGGAATAAATAACTGAATTTGATTTTTCAAACCAAACATCGTACTAGGTAACAAGTCGGTTAAAAAAAAAAAAAAACAGAAAAAAAAGAAAAAAAGAGGGGGACCTGTAATTATTTGATGTAGTGCACACATAATAGACTTGGAGGCAATTATTAAAGAAAATTCAGCCGACCAGAGTTCATTTCCTGTGCAAAGCTTCTTCTCCCCCGAGGTCCCAGTCAATTGTGTTATGCAGTGCAGAGTATGAACCTCAATAACAGAGTCACTGGGGATTTCAACCCATTTGATCACTTTAATAGAAAAAGTGATGTGACACCTGTTCCTAATCACAGGGGTTTCCTTATGTAAGTCATTTGTTGCCCCATGACAAGCATAACCCTACACAACGTTTCAGTTTGTGTCACACGCTGGGGTTACCACTACTCCTTCCCATTAAGGACCTGACCATTTGAGAGGTTTCACATCTTTGACTCTCAGAATATCTACCGGAAAATACTCAGCACATCTCAGGAGAAAACCTCTGATGCCCAGTCAGAACTCACAAAGCAAGGGCTAGCAGAAGGGTAGGGGGAAGTGAAGTGATTTTGACACCATCTTGGGAAAGGAGGCAAAAGGAGTAGAGCTGAGGTCTGGGCACATTGGCTGCATTAGGAAATGTTAGTTTATAAATCAGTGCTGTCTCTTCTCCAGTACACTATCACCTTCAGAATCAATCTACATATTTTTCCCATTCCTTTCCTTAACCCTACAATAAGCAGAAAAAAACAGMTCGCTGATTTTAACCCAACCATAAACAGAATCTAGAATACATCCTGAGACCCAGCAAAGGTCAGTGCCACAATGTGCTGGGCCTCATTTAAACAAAATTTGACATATTAGCCACTCTAGAGAAAAAACCTGAGGCTCCAGCTTTGTAATTGAAAGCATGCATACATCTTGTTAAGAACCTGCAGATTCCCACTATTTCCATACAAACAGAATCAATTGTAGGATTAGGAGCTAGAATACAACACGGCTGAGAAGCAAAGGGCTGGAAGGCAAACAGGGAGACCCACCACTGTGATTAGACCATCGAGATCCAGGAACAGCAACGTCTGCTCAGATTATGCTGACAGGAGCTTGCTAATGTATCATATTCATGTAGGGTTGTCTGCAACTGGTAGCTGACAGTAAACTAAACTGCTTCTGCCATTTCTTCATTTCATTTTCCAGCCATTTTCCACTGATATATGCAGGAGTTTAAGAGTGACAAACTCATTTTGGGTTTGTGCTGCATACCTGATCAGCTGGGGTTTTGTTCACATACTACTACTGTCTAGATAGATTTGTAGGACACTCAAATCCAGACAGCACTGGATAGAGCTTGGGTGACTGATGCACATTTTTACTGAGTTGATAAACTGCTGATCCTGAACTGTTACATTTTGTCTAATTTGCAAGAACCACTACATAGAGTTTACAGGAATTGCAAACTCAGGCTTTCTGGAATCTTTGGTTCTATGGGCACTTGATTTTGCATTTGGATTCTTTTTCAAGAAATGCCATGTTTCTGTAAACCAAAATACACCATAGTTACCAGCTGATACCTGTAAAGGCGTGAGGGTGAGGAATAATTTGAGAGCAATTTAGTTACTGTAATAGAATATAGGAAACATATCTGTATACATAGCAAGCACTTYTTTTCCTTTTTTATCTTTGCTCCTTCAAATAATCAGTTTCATAAGTTAAAGCTGCGTCTTCTTTTCCCAAAACATATTTGGAAGCCATGAATAATACAGATCAATATTCATAAAGTGTTTATCTCTAAGCATTTTAAACACTTCATGTTAGTTTTCCTGCCTGCTTCAGATAAATAATTTTCTATCTGTTTTTTGCAGCTCTTTCATCCTTCCTCTTGCCCACTGACTTGGTCCTTACCTGTATTTCTATCTCATCTGTACTTCTTTATTGCTTTTATTCTTCAGATAACCTTTAAATCTGAGCTCTTTGTATTATTATCATCCTGGCATCACATAGAAAGAAGAAGATGCTATAGAAGTTTATTTCAGAGTTTCAGCAGAACTATTTGGAAATTTGTAGACTTTGGTTTTTTTGAGAAAATTCCAGTTCATTGTTGCCTTACACTTTAAATATTAACACCTTCAGTGACATCTGCATGGGGAAAGGCCCAGGAAGAAACATCTATTTCAAGAAGAACAAAAAAGCTGGTGGCAAGAGTGGTGGCACCTCCACATCATGGCTTTTCTCCCAGTCATTAGCTGATCATCACACCTCATCTCCTACAGCTCMCATCCCAATCTGGTGGGATGACCCACAGAGGCAGACTTGGCAGCTGTGCTCAGACAGCCTTCAAACAGGCTCAAACAGGCTTTTGTGTTAGAACAACCTTCAACGACACAAGCAACTTCTAGACTTTCAGATATAGATAGTCCAGCAACTTTAAGGTGGGCGTAATAAAATGCACTCTTCAGAATGCTTCACCTTGTACCTGCTCGTGTGTGAAGCAATAACTTTGCAGCAGTTCACACACGACAGATGGGCTCGGAGATTCTGCTGACTGGTCTTCGGGTGGATCGCAGCACACAGGTCATGATCTAGTATGCCCTACGATTTAGGGTAGTTTTTTGGCTTCAGTGGTCTAGTAATGATTGTTACACAGTTTGCAACATATTTATTCACCTTTTGATGGAAGGAGCTGATACSAGTTACCCTTTACAGGGCAAAAACTAAGGCATAAAGAAACTAAGTATATCTACCAATGGTCTGTAAAAAAGTAGGAAGCSAGTGCAAGGACTAATGTAATTGTAACAGACTTAAATAGCAGTTGCCTATCTTAGAGGAGTACCTTTCTCCATTTGCAGGAATGAGACACATTTGAGTGGTAAGTTCCTTCCTGCAGGAAGGATTCCTTAGCGGAGCACTCCTGAGGCCTGGCACTGCTCCCTCTCCTTGTCCAAGCCATCTCAACAGGATGGCCTTCCAGAAAGCAGCCTGCAAAAAAGCCTTTTATATGCAAAGTTATTGGAAAGGAAGTAGAGATCTTTGGGAAGAGGAAATATGCAAGGCAGTAATGATTTTTTTTCTGTAGTTTTGGTTTATTGACTAGTTGAGGTTACGTATGCATGATTATTTAATGCCACTGGCTGGCTGAGCAGAYCTGTTACTTAATTCTGAGTGTTTAATGCCACTGAATGGTCATTATGTTGCTGTAAGCTTAATTAACTGGTGGGTGGTCAAGAGGTTTTAATTTGGATGGAAGATTTCAGTWCTTTAAAAAGAAAATGGTTTATTTATCCTTTTTTTTTCACACAGTTTCAGTATCAGCTGTAAAACATCTCGGAGCACACTCTGAAATCTTCCTGTCATGGAGTTCTTTTCTTTGTCGTTATTTTATTTTCCTAYAATATTCAGAAATATTCCATCCAGTGATCTAAGTAGGCATACTTTAAAAAATGTATTTTTAACTCATTTTTGTCACTGGAGCCTTTTACCATTTATATTTAGTTGGTATCTTTCAAGACCAGCACTAAACTGATTTGATAGTGGACTATAAGTCTAGCCAACAGACATTGCTCTGGATGAGTCCCAGGGCATATTCAGTACAAGCGAGGTGACAAGCTTGATGGGTTGACAGCTCTCTTTGATTTCCGATTTCCATGATTCTATTTAACTGTATGACTCAAACCTGTACTATTTCCACAATGACCCATGTTCCTGTGACATTTAAGGGACAGTCAGTCAGACTGCAGGTGCTTTGTGATTTATGTCAGAACAAATTGAGCTATTCAATTTATCCCACATCCAGGACTTCATTACATAAATCCTGAACTAATCTCCTCTTTGTCAGAAATTAGACCCACAACTACCACCTGGAGAACATTTGGCTCTGCAGCAATGGAAATCAGCTATTTGGAAGAAATGTTTTAGCTATTAAGGTATACAGAAGGTCCTAGGAAGCAGCCCAAAGAATCTGCCTCAAAAGGAACAGACAAATGTGTCTGCTGCTCAGTCCTTCCAGGTGAGGACTACTGATCCACCATTTCTCCAGAATATCACTAGGCTGACTCATAGCAGCTGTAAAGAAGGCTCATGTGGATAAACTTATTACTTAGAGCTTTATGTGACCCATTTGTCACAAACAGGGGGTTTGTGTGCTCCAGAGAACTCTCCTACCACAAACCTGATGATGGGTATGATCATACTGTGAAGATGCTCTAAAATCCTGCTGCATCTCAGCATTCCAGCACTCAGCATAGYGCACAGTCCCCTCTTTAGCTCTCCCAAGGAGATGAATAATGTGAGTGCAGCAAGAAAASGGAATATCACCATCATTCCCAAGGATACTAATGTAAGGCAGCTGGGATGGCAAGGAATCGCATGCCTGAGGTGTAGCAGAGAGCTCTGAGAAGTGTCACAGCCCAGGGAAACAGTCCTCTTCCCAAGCATTTCTAGAGGATCTCCAAGGCTGGGCTTAGTTTCATTAGCTGACTGTTTCATCTCAGTTTGAGGTGTGATTCTTTATTGGCAAAACTGAACAGTAAACTCTCATTAAAAAAAAAAAAAAAGAGAGAGAGAGAGAGAGAGGGAGAGAGAGAGAATGCTGGTTTTTTCATACATTATGTATCATTTAGTATTATGTATTTACTGCTAGTGCATTCAGTGGCAATTTTTTCACTACTGTAGACATTTTCTATTACCTGCTTCTCAGTCTAAGCCACTTTTAACAACACAAAAGGTGCCAATGAATTTAAGTTCTGACCGATATGAGATTTCTGCACTGAAGTGGTTAATTTATACAGCTCTGATAAGAATCAAAGTGCTTTACAACAAGAACATCATATAAACTCTCCTAAATGTAGGTATTTAATTGAGTCTAGCAAATTCTACTTGCCCACTCAGCTGGGACAAGTAATTATTTTTGATGGACGAGTAAAATGCCATTAGTATTTCCATCCTGCTAAAGCTGGAAGATTAGTCTTTGTGGCTGAGCTGATAAATTTCCATGACAGTTTTGCAAGGCTGAATGAATAAATAGATGTAGCTGTGCTTTTAAAACTATACACAAAGTCTGTCCTGACACATACAATCACAACCGTTACTCAAGCAGGAAGCCTCTTCTATAGGCAACACCTACAAATTCTGGAAAAACAAAGAGACACCTACAGAGCTTGAGGTCCTGCTTCATCTTTGTTGTTTAGTAAGGACCAGACATCATCCAAAATGCTGTGAAGCATCCATCACCTGAAAAACATACCAGGACAGTATTTGCTGTGTGACTAAAACTCATATTTTTTCTCTTTTCTGTATGAATCTTGACCATGTGAAGCAGGCTTCTTTAGGCTGCCTATGAGGTATAGATTATCTCCTGAAACTCCTCTCAAATCACTCTTACTCTTTTTCCTGACTTCRGTGCTTATTTCTCCAGGCACCCGATATCCAGCTGTCAGTGTTTTCATACTAAGGATACAGGATTCAGTCAGTCAATGTGCTGCAGAATTTGTGCAAGGCTGATGGGGGACACAAAGTCTTTTGTGAGAAGGACAGACAGGAGAGGTCATTTACAAGGAGCCAACTGCAGGAGAAAGATTTGAAGATGGCACCGGTCTTCACGACTATTTAAAAAAGTCGCTTCAAAGGAAATCTTTGGCTTGAGGAATACTAATAAGCACCAGTTCTTAGCATTATCCTGAGACTTAAAAGGTATGGGGTGTCACACTAGGGACAGCATGAAATAGCTGCCAAAACTGACATTAGGTGTCTGAATTTGATTACAGTAGGTGCACCTGCCTCTGGGGACACACAGCTTCCCGCAGCCTTCCACCACGCAGAAGCCTGGTGGCCTGAAACAGTTATAYACCACTCGTGCCTGGAAGAAAGCTCTAAATAAATTACACATTCACATTCGAGTCTTCTGCATCAAAGATCTCACTGTAATGCTTCGGTAAGGCCAGGTGCATGCTGTAAAACATCTTTTGCAAGCGAGGTGCATAGGGAAAATTTAACACCTTTCCTCCCAAGCCTCCAKTCTCCCCCCACCTAGGCCAACGGGTCGAGGCAGCTTGTGCAAGAGCTCAGTGTACCTTCTGCTGTTGGAAAGGTGATCGAGACACATTGCAAAACAGCTTTTGCTGTATTTTAAGCTACATTTTACGCTAGACAGCTCTTCTAGGAGAACTTTATTTTAAAGCCCCTATCGTATAGACATACTCTAAGATGCCAGGGAAAAATCTGTCCCTTTATACACTCCGTGTTTCTCTGTTCTTCTTTATTACTAAGTACTCAGAAAATGACTGTTGGATATCTCATACTTGTACTAACAAGTGAATGTTGTGATGTTGTTTAATGGTTAAATATACCTGCTGTTGGCAAGTAACTGGAGACTCATATGTGCAACAGATATATCAGACACATCAACAAATGACAAAAGCCTGTCTGCCTAGCAAAAAGACTGGGCAGAATATGACACAGAAATGCAGGCACTAATTAGTATTTTTAAACTGTTTTATTGACTTTAATAGACACAATAGAGAGTATGTCGGAAAAGATTATTTGGAATTATTTAAAACATAAATTATGAAACAGTATATTTGAGAAGAAAATTAACCAAATCGTTAGCAGCTCCAGCTCCAGTCTACCTCAAAAGTAAAATAAAACAAAGCAGAACATCCATTTGTCAACAATTCCACATTCTCACCTTTCTCTAGTCTTATTTCATTGTGGTGCCTTACACACCAGAATGTTGTTCTGCTAATGTAGAAACAAGCAGTCTCAAATGCCTATGAGTCAATGTTCTGGCAGAAAAAGCACAAAAGGGGGTACTAATTCTCAAACTAGGAAATTAACCTTTCATTAGAAGCCAAAAGGAATCTGGTTGCACATATCACAGTAGAGTGACATCTGCTACTCCCAAAGCACAATGGTGCAAACCCAAAAACAGGCAAAGCATCATAAGCTTTTTAGATCTGGGATCATAGGGGGCAAAAATGACAACTGTTTCTGTTGACTGTCAAAGAGCACCTTAATGCCTGCTATGCTTCTGCAAAGGTATTTTTAAATCATGGTAAGGCATTTTACAGGGTTACAGTATTTATTAACAGGAAGATTTAGTGAATAGTAATGTTAATGCCACTCACATATATATATATATAGAAAGGAGGACACAGATATTCCCTGTCTGGGAAATTATTGAGTGTTTGAAAAGCAGGAACACTATCAAAAGAAAGGGAGTGTTCTTGGTTTCCTCCTATCAAGMTGTAAATCTCTGTTCGCATGATATCATAGATGCCACCTAAACAAAACATGAACTGTCTCAGAGTTTGAAAGCAAGTGCACACTCTCATCTTCTTTGCATTTCCGAAAGCCATTAACATTCATATTCCTTTCACCTTGTGAGTTCCCCAAACAACCACTCACACATCTTTATTTTGACTTACCAACGTAAAAACTCATCCAACCATACTTGACCCAAGGAATTCATCAGCTGGCAGAAGGCTGTAATTCAAGACATTCTCAGAATATAAAAACACATCTTATATTTTATCTTTTTTTCCAGCAATCTATGTAAATACACTTTATTATTATTATTATTATTATTATAAGTAAATATAGGAAACTATCACAATGGCATCAATGGCATAAACAGATCCAATCTAATAAATGTGCTGGAATCAAAAGTGTTCTGATGGCTTCAGTGCAATAATTTTTGATGAGAAAAACACATTATTAATCACCAAAACACATTCCCCTAAAGACACCAAGGCACAGACTAGCTTATGGGCAACACACCAGACTTTGACAAAGCACTGAAGAAAGAGATCATTAGTTTGCCAGAACTATAAATCTAGCATGTCCAATTTTCAAACCACTGACAGATTATCTCCATAAAGTGACTAAATTTTTCAGATAGTAAAATCTCCCAAGGTCTAGCGGTAAAACAGCAAGAATCATAACAAGAACCCCAAGATGCCAGTTTATTTCAATGATTTATTATAAAACTTGTAATGAAATTATTATTTTCCTGAGCAAAATGACTGCATCTCTATAAGTTTGTGAGCTTGGAAGCAACTGAACAGAAAGAAAATGAATACTAATAGTTACCAAATCAAACAAAAAGGGTAGAGACCGTGTGGAAAGGGCACGTAGCATGGTAAGTGTGGGGCGCACGTTCCCACTGATGTCACTGCAGATGTATCCACCACCTTCAGGGGAAACAGGATTAAGACCATTTGACTCTAATAACAAACAAAGACAGAACAGCCAACATGTCAAAGGTAGTAAGTGAGACAGGGCAGGTATGACACTAAGATTTGCCAGAGCGACTATCAAGTATCTTGAGACCTAGCCTTTGCAGGTAACTGAATGATTAAATGCCTGATGAAGGCCTAAGATAAATACATGTAAAGTGAGGCACACAGGAGAAACAATCCTAAAGTTCACAAACGCAGTGATGGGTTTTGAGCTATTAGCACTCAGGGAGGAGATTCTGGGTTATAATAAATAGACCTATGAAAATGTCAGCTCGGTGCTCAGGAGCAGTCAAAGGTGCAATTCAAATGTTAAAAATTATTAGGAAAGGAACAGGGAACAAAGTATTAGAAAAAAAAAATAACTATCATATCACTGTATAAATCTAGAGGGCATCCTTATCTTGAAAGCTGTGTGMAGTTCTCTTGCTGCTCCCAGTAACTAAATGGATGTATACAGGTGGGCAACATGCAGACAAGGGCAACAGGGACTGGGACCCATACGAGGAATGGGGAATATAAACTCAGACTCTCAAGCCTAGAAAGGGGCAAGAGAAAGCAATAGTACAGGGTCTATAAAATCATGTGTGGAAAGAAGGTGAATAGAGAAAGCTTGTTCACTGCATCTTCCAGTACAAGAATTATGGAATATCACACAAAATTGGCAGATGGCTGATTCAAGAGAACATCCAGTTAAACCATGCAACTTGTCAGCACTGGTTGCTGAACTACCTAAAAGCTTACTTGGATTCAAAAGTGGTTGGACAAATTCATCAATGAAAATTCATTTAGGACTACTAAATGCAAAGACAGAGACGCTTAGGAAATTGCTGGAGGCTACAAAGGTGTTCTGGAAAACATTTAAGAATATGCTTCTGAATTGTTAAAATGCAAGAATTTCAACATGATTTCAAGACAAATTCACAGGAAACAAGGCTGACCTGCAAAGAGTTTGAGAAGCTGAAAGGGCTAAGTTAATTGGACCCATTTATTTTGGTTGCTCATTGAACCAGTCCTAATAATACTGTAGTAACAATTCTCTATTTCCTCTTACTTTATTGTGGAAATTCACATAATCTGATATATTTTCTTGATCTTCTAGGAGAGGGGGGTGTTGACAATTTTTCTTGTTTAGGAAGAAAATTTTTCTTTTTGTTATTAATCTCTTTCATGTTTAATACTTTGGATTTAATTGTCATAGCAATAGATAATCCAGAAAAAATTTCATCAAAGTGATCAAAATATGCATGACATATCAGTGTACTTCTTAAAATGTCTGTTTGCTCTGTTACGTCATGCTTAAGCTGTAACAATTCCCTTTTTCAGCAAAGAGCACTAAGAATTGTTCATGCTCTGCAGCATAACTGTGGCAAAAATTCACTAACTTAGAAACCTACATGAGAGTATTTAGCAACCAGCAGCATCTTCATTTATTAATTTTCATTTTAGGAATTTGCTGGATATAAACTTGACATAAAAATCCTGTGCATCATACACACTAGCTGTATTTTGTTCCTAAAACTGGTTGCACAGATGATAACCTCGGATCTTTGATTTTGTTTACTGAAATCTGTGAGGGAAACATTTTCTGCTTCGCTATTTCTCTACTAGATAGGCAGAAAAATGGCACCTTTTCCAGTGAAGGAATCACAGCAAGTACCCTGGCTGCTTTCTCTGAATTATCCTTTTATTCCTACGTCCCCTACCTCAACACGAAAAAGTCAAAAATCCTGCTTTTAGCCAAAAGCAGAGCCAGCTCCAGGACAATGATCATTTCTGCAAACGAAAGCCTAAGGAGGCAGTTTCCAGGTAAGGGGAGGGTTGTTATTTGATGATAAGAGGAGCAAAGCAGGATCGATCACTTAACTTACAGAATAGAATACTTCCACAAAGGACATGTATAAGCTCATGTTTTGCTAGCAAGATGTCCATCTGCAGGAGTTACGGGAACGCCTCCTCAGCATTTGCCAAAGGAGCGCAACAGCAGCACTTTCCTCCAAAGGAGCAGCCGTCGCTACAGCTAAGGATGCCACGCACCGTGACAGACTCCACAGGACCTTATCGGTACCACAGACCTAGGTTTTATTTCTGCATCTCTCTTCTATACCTCCACAAAATTCCTCTGAAGCACACAACACAAATCTTGGGGGCTGCTTTTTGTTTAGCCTTGGTGTTTTTTTTTTTTTTTTTTCTCAGCTTTCTAAATACTCAGCTATTTACTTTCTATAGCAATAAAAATCTAAGGAAACATACTGCTGTAGAAACCCCAGGAGAATTTCCAATCCCTTCCAGCACAGAGTTGCTAGAGTACCACTGCCAGATGTTTGTCTACTTTGCTCTGAATCCTTCTCTGCAGAAACAAGTATGCCATAATCTTTCCCAAAAGCCAAAGGCTATCTGTTATTCTAAAATGTCTTCTAAAATCTTACCAGAATCTCCTTGTTGCAAACTAAGGTTGCCTGGAAGAAACCTGTACTTTAGAAAAAAGTCTTTGTACAGCTAAGACTGTTAGAATTCCTTCTCTCTCGGTTTTCTCTTTTTTTCAACCAAATAAATCCAGGTTTTCAAACGTTTCTCAAGCTCTCTGAGTTCATCTTTCCAGTTTCTCTATATTTCCCCCCAAGTGCCCACTACTCAGTTTCAAACTTCTCCACTAAACAGAACAGAATAATTACTTCCCATAACTTAAATACAGCGTATCTGTCAATATATCCTGGAATGAAATTTACCATTTCTGCAACAGCACGCATTTTGGATTTATAAGTAACTTGTCATCTACTAAATATATAAGTCACAAAACCCCTTTTCTGCTGTAGAGCTGCATAGCCAAATTATTCCCCATTTTGTTCTGGTGTCATATGACTTTCCTTCCTAACTATAATACTTAGCATTTGTTTTTATCGAATTTTATCTTATTGATTTCACACTGTTACTCAAATTTATCATGATCATTTGAAATTCTAAGCCTGCCCTCTTCCAGAGTGCTTGCAATTATCATTTTTGCAAACTTTAATTTTACTCCCTATTCAATTATCCAAAATGCTTACATAACAAATATATACTTATAGTGCACACTCTCTTCTCCTCAAATTAAAACATTAGTCTTTGTAAAAAAAGAAAAATGCAAACAAGCGGAATAGTACAACATAGTCACTGCAAGTAAGGGCTTTCGTTTAAAAGAAGTAGAAACAGCACATTCCCTAGTTTCGAATTTGAGCAATTCAAAGCCATTCTTCTCCAGCATCTCCTTCCAGAAGCATTTCTGAAAGAAAGAGCTGAATGTAACCCTCTGTAGGGGTCCTACTGTGCTCTTTACACTCTGGCACACAATTCCCAGGGGAAACAGGCAATTAAACAGGACACTTTCAAAGTCATAAATTCCAGATCGACACCAACATTAAACTGGAGTCTTGTTCTGCTTGGCAGCCAAACATCTGCATCAATGCAGATGAAAATGAGCTATCCAGCAAAAGAGAATTGCCCATATAGTATGAATTATGAGCTTATATCCAAATCGCTCAAATAAATCTGCTTAAAGAAGTGGTACCCTATTACTGATGTGCCTACTTTGTTATTTAACACAGGAACATAATTCCTAGCTCTTCTTGCGCGTACTGTCAGCTATCTATAAAGAAAATATATCTATAAAGAAAGATCGCAGAGTTCAGTGTACATTCACTTGTCAAAGTAGTTTAGAAACGGCGAACTTTCACTTCAAAGAAGTCAGGAAACATGACATGATTTTGCAAAATATGGATCTTTAATTCAAAATATTATCATCAGAAGAATGTCCTGAACATTTCTTGAGAAGCTACTGAGCAGGCTTGAAYTCTTCAGCTTTTCTAATCAGAACCACAGATCTCATCATCAGTTTCAAAACACCATTTCAGGCACGAAGTGACCATGATCTCCCTATTTAAGGCCCTCTTATGAAACTGCAGTCCCACAGTATCTAAGAGGTTTATTAGGTATTTATCCTCACAATATCTCCATGAGGTAAGGATACTACCGAGAGATGCTATCCCCCCTTTACAGTGAGGGAATGAAGGGGCAATTAGATGAATAATATGCCCATCCACGCAGTATAGCACAGAATAGAGGGTATCTGAGTTGGTGCTACCTGAGCTTGCTCTAGAGCTAGCAGAGAAGCAAAGCATATTTGCAAGTCACCATCACACAAATGCAGCATCCTGCTTTGGTGACTTGGTCTTGTACCTCCATGGCGCACACTGGGAAAGCTGGACCCAGCTTCTCTCACCCACTACCTAGATTTCTCCTATGCTCACAGGTTTATCTATCGGCTTAAGAAATTGTGTGCATTCAGCTATAATTTTCTGCATGGTATCCCGGAATTAGAATTACTGCAAAAGCGCATAGGGTTCTGTCAGTGCTATTGAAGCAGATGTTTTTAGGAGTTATTCAAGCACCAACAAAAGTCAGTCGACATTCCTGACGTAGTAAAAGAGAAGAGCTCATTTTAAAATGTGCCTATTAGTCAAAAAGTGAAGTTGTGAATAATTAGCAGGACACATTATTTTTCACATATGGACCTTGGAAATCTCATTTGTATGGAGGTCCATCTTAGGCAGTYTGTATCAGCATTATTCTAAAATATCTTTTCAAATGTTACAATATCCACGTGGCAGAAAGAGAAAGGTATACAAATAACTTCTCTAATTCTCATTTCTCCCAACGAAGGAAATGCTACCAGCATCAGGGTTTGCCTGAAGGACATGCAACATCAGTAATTCGCCTGCTGCACCGCATCTTTTTGGTCAAACTCTATGACATTAACCAGCCTGAAATTTCTCCTGCTCACAATGATCAGTGTACGTTATTTTGTCCAAGAGTACCACTTGTCTGGTAGTACACCTATCCAGGGCACGGATGAGGTGAGAAGGTTAGCGGAGGTGTAAACAACTACCAAGAAACAAAYACTCCAAGAAAAAAAAATCACATAACAAGAAAAGACTGCGGGTCAATGTAAGGAAGAAGGGGCAAATTTAGTCCTGATGTAACTTGTACTGCAATGATTTCCTCAGTTATTCTGCTCCAATACAACATAAAATTGAAAAGACAAGCGATACAGCGCCAACAAATCCAGCTGAGCAGGGACCGGTGAAGGAGCCCATCTCACCCAGGCCTACAGGGCCAGCCTCCAGCCCGTTCCTCTCCTTCCCCTGTTCCCCACAAGACTTCAGGTCTTCTCTACCACGCTTAATCCCCACTAAAATTTCTCCTCCCTGGAAGAGAGAGCTCTCTGCTAACAGCAATACCTGCCCTGTTCGCGGTATACAGAGGTTTCTGGTTGCCTGTGGAAGTTTTTAACCTTTTCCTGGCAGACACGAGGGCATTTTCAKCTGGTGTTGCAGGCTGCTTTGAGCCACACCGGATGTATCTGTGAGAGATCCTCTCCTCCCTGCCCTTTCACAGGTAACAGAGCTAGTTAGCTGGTTGGAGCTTAGGTCCATTGGCTTTAAATATCCTCTAGAGCCACTGCACGCTCTGGGGCCTGAGAGCCCACCCCAGCCCGCCTACCTGTTCCACTGGAGCTGCTTCCTCTACAAAGAAGTCTTCCATGGCTGCAGCTGCTCACGTCTGCGCGAGGAACCGGGGCGAGGGGCGGGGATGGGGGTGGAGGGGAATCCTAGAAACTGGCACAACCTAGATACACAGACTGGCAGAGCAACCAATGTTTAAAAAAATCTTAATTAATTACACAGAACCCAGCAAAACTCTGAACCACTGAGCTCTTTTTTTTTATTTTTTTTAACGCTCATTATTCTGATGAGGCAGAAGGTACTTTCAAAGGCTTTTTGCTCTCTGCAGAGAAGTAAGCAAGGATGGCAGCTGTCCTTTGAAGAAGACACACCACCAACAGTTAGCTAGATAACTTGAGATGAGGCTCAGACAAGACCAGAAGGTGCTGCTTAGCAATGCTAGTAGTTAAAARGGGGCCAATTATTTAACCATTTCACTACTACAATGGCTTTAGAAGAGTTCTTGGGAGCAAAATGTCTTTCAGGAGCAATGGCAGATGGGAAAAGCAGGATGGAGGCACCATGCAAAGGTACACTGAATGGGGACAGGCTCTGCAAAGGCTAATCTGGTCCTACCAGTTGGGTTCCTCATAGGTCATCTGGCTTTGGGAGATTGAAAAGAGAGAAAATTTATACTGGGAAAATGCATCATGAACTGCCTTGACTTCATCTGCAAAAATGCAGCAAACTGTGCCCATGTGGTTGGATTACATCRTCTCCTCCATGGCATTACTGGTGAAACTCTCTGCTGATTCACAGGGGTCAGGATAAGACCTGCAGGATACTGGTGAAAACAACTCTCTGGTGAATATGGGGTCTTGCAGCTAAAGCTTTTCATAATTCACATAGAAAGTACTTAAAATAATCCGAATAGTTGTAAAAAGCAGCACAGGATTCATGAAGTAATAAAAGTATGTTCCCAAAAGAGCATGGAATTGGGAAAAAAAAAAAAAGATAAATTGAAAAGTAAGTGATGTGGGATAGAGAGTCATATAACTGATGAAGGGAAAATGTACTTCAGATCTTCACAGAAACAAAATGAGTTGGAATCTTTTTCAACTTATTATATGACAGCTTTCATCCTAGCAAACATACAGGATTCTTTTTTTTTCTGATTCAAGTAGAGAAAATAGACTTTCAAAGTTCAAGAAACTCTAGTGAACTCCCTAGAAAAATAAAATCGCTCAGAAACTTGGTTTAAAAGCTATGACAGTATAATCAGACACAAAAAAAGAACTCTATTGGGTCCTACTAATGAAATGACCTTAAAAATCTACTTTTCATTAAATGTGCTATGCACTAAAATGCCACAGGAGAAACAATATATTATTTTATTTGGTAATATCGAAAGCTGTCATTTCCTGCAACAACCTGGGGCTACAGAAAAGCATATTCCCATGAATAATTAGCATTTGGCATTAAGAAGTATTTTATCAAGAAAGATGCCATAGCTCTAAGTAGCATAACTGGAAGTGTTGGCTAGTAGTAGTGAGAAGCTAGAGTGAATGTTGGTCTTACCTGTTAATTTGCCTTTATGGATTTAAAAATCAGAACTTTGTTTTATTATTGGTGATTTTTCTTTTAAATTAAGTCTAAGGCCATATGAAAAAGTTCTATATAGCAATAAGGAGAACAGATGGAAAATAYCAGCAAGAAAAACAATTACTTGAAACAATCTGACTAGGAAATGGAGATTTTCCCTGTAAATAGATAAACCACATGAACATATCTTAACTTCAAGGATATAAGCCTTCTGGTGTCATGCTTAATGCTTCAGAATTTAAGCTGTTCTCTTRATTTTGAAGGACAGATTATACTACACTTCACTATCTGTGAGAATTTTCTCTGCAAACACARCATTGCATGACCTTTATATTTTTCACCTGTTTACAATTAATATATAATTCCTTTCTATTTTTGAAACCTAYAAGGAAAATAAATGAACCCAGTCTATAGCATAGTATATACTGGCATTTCTAAAGGACTTCAGCACAGGAAATTACTAGATATCAGTTGCTCTGCAATAACTATGCACATATCCAATTTTATGACCTGGCACTCGGCCATAAATGTAAGGTAAGCTGAGTTAATCAAGCCTGGACTGATTGAATGATACCTTGAGTAAAAGGGGGATAAGCTACCTGGAGGAGTTGAGAGTGGAGTAAGAGAGATGTATATCAACAATCCTGAAGCATCTGCCCTGCAGCAATTGCTGCAGTGCAGTAACTGGTTCACATAGCAAAAYTTTCAGAAACCAGAGAGATTAATACATTCATCAGCTATTTGTAATCATTTAATCAGAAATCATAGTGGCTACAGATCTTCTCTGAATTTGAATTCTGTTTAAATTAGAGTTTTTTGTAGACAATTATCAAGTTCTGATTAAAAAATTTCCCATTGTAATGTCAATTACAAATAACTCTTGGCAAGTTGCACTGACAAGTTATATCTATCTGCCTTATTTTTAACATTTTCCTGTCTTCAATTTCCTTTAATACGCTCTGCTCACCTGTTCTTTAACCAGATCTGTGATAGAGCCCTGAACCTTCTCTTTGACAAATTAAACTCACTCAACTCACTCAGCAAGCCGTATTTTCTCTTCCCCTGTTCACTCTCAGAGCTTTTCTCTGGATCCTCTTCATTTGTTAAATGCTGTTCTTGAAATGTGAACGCTAGCCACTTGCACTTCTTAATTAAGGATCCCATGAGGGCCAAAGACCTAATGTAACTTCTGTCTTCTTACTCAAGAGTCCAAAGACATGTGAATCTTTTTGGACACAGTAATGCAACGAGATCTTGTCCTTCACTTGATATTCCTCATGACACCAAGTCTTTTATACAGTGACATTACTTCCCTTGACAAATTCCCTCACTTTTCAAACATGACCCACATTCTTYGTTTCTATCACTAAAACATATCCTTGTCCCAAACCCAAAACCTAATTTGGTGTAATGATCACTATTTTTATGTTTGTAGTGCCTTTCTCTATATACGTTTAAAAATCTCTTTCATTTTATTTTTTTTTCCAAAATAGATAGGTTAAAAAAAAAGTTTTCTTTTTAGATTGTGCATTCAGGTCATTTAGCAGAATATTCTTAAGAGCACACTGTGAGAGATCAGTTTATCAAAATTAGGGTGTCTGAAAGCTTCCTGAGCTTTAGTTTCCAAAAATTCATGGCCTTCAAAAGTTGTTCGAGTTTTGGGTTCAAACTGACATGCAAAAATCACAGCAAACAGTCAAATCACAGTCAAAGTTGCCAGCTATTCACTGGATTTTCTTTTTAAGATTATGTAATTTCTATTTGTTTTCTTTGTGATTCTGGCTTGATTGAAGAAATCACAACCCTTAGTCAACTTTCAGAGAAACAYAGCCTGGATTTCAATAATTTGTGAGCATGAGAGTTTGATTTGCTCTTGGCCTTTCTCATAAATATTCTACACAGGTCAAATGATGAACAACATGTGTGTATTACACGTTGTCAAATATCTTGACATGAACTTAGGAAATAACAGTAGCAGTTTCTTGATTATATTGAACTCAGTTAGGAAAGTAGGGCCATTGAGAAGGTGCTGATAACTTGAAATACTCTTGGCTTTGTTCAACCAACAGTGCAGACAGGAAAGATGCATAAGCTTTTCCAGTATTCTTTTTCACAATATTTCTCATTTTGCCTTTTTTCCCAAATATTTAGATGAAAGTTATAATAATTATTTCATCTGAAAAAAAATCCTCTGTGATCTACTGATCATTGTAAACAAAGTTTAGGATAGAGGAATATGTTTAAAAATCCAAACAAGCACAGCTCAGTTTTATTCCTTCTTTGATACTGTTCTTTTTTATGTGGCTATGGTATGTGTGCACCATGTGAAAGTGAAGTTGCTATGGAAACTACTCATTATTTTTCAATAGTAGGCTAGCTACTTAAAAAAATCCTACATCTTTTTAATCCCTAGAGAGTCCTAATTTATCCCGTACACAGACTTTCCTTCTTGACAGTTCCTTTAATATTCACTGCACTGCAGTGCGCATTAATCTGAACATTTCTAACAAAAACACAACTTACTTCTAAAATCAACTTTCAGGTAAAGTTTAGTTCTAAAAAAGTATTTTTCAGCTCAGCTCTTCCATGCTTATATTTTTCTGAAAGATTGTAGGTATGAACAGAAAAGCTAAGAGAAGAGCTAAGAGAAGATCTCTACAAGAGTTTCACTGCTTAGATAGCAGGATATGTTAAAAAAAAAAAAGATTCTTTATCTATAACAAATAGTAAAAGCTGCAGGAAGAGAGGAAGGACAGTGGTCAGAATTGTTGGCCTGGAATTGGGGTTAATTCCTCCCTGCACCACTGGCCAGTGCAGACAACCCATTCGGCTTCTTCTTCCCTCAATTCTCCRTCCATGAAAAGGTATTTGGTATGCTTCCTTTTTTTCAGAGCTAAATTCACCTGTGATGCTCTCAAGCATCACAGATTGTATCAGGGCAGTCTGGTGGGGGATTATGGAACTTTCCAAACCTGTTGACTACTGCCATGAGGTACGTTACAGCTTTTCTACCTACACATTATACTGTCTCTCTCTTTTCTTTCTTTTCTTTTCTTTTTTTTTTTTTTTTTTGGCTTTCTTCTCTCTGATCTTTTCTTCGCTCTCCTTTTTCTTCCTTTCTTCCTTCTCCTTTTTTTAATGGCAGTGAATGGTGAACCAAGTAAGTCTTCCTGGCCCCATCCTTTTATATTATTAGATAAATATTAAGCAAGAGAACATTCTTAGGTTAAGCTGCCAATTCCAAAGGAATCAGCTGGTGCCTAAATGAGGCTCCTCACAAGGACTAGCTTCTCCTGGCCAACATACTTATTCCCCCTGAGGACCTGCCTATTCGTACATTCCTGAGTATTTATTCTAAGTGGAACAGTGGTATCTCGGTGGAGTGGCTCTAGCCAGAACAACGGGGAAGCCTGAAAGGACTACAGTAGTTAATTCTGTTCTGTCTTCTCTTTTACGCATATCTAAAGCATCTATAGCACTGCAGAATCTAGCTGTTTCAGCCAATGCCAGTGACAAAATTCATCTAATAATATACAGAGAACAGTAATACAGGAATTCTTGGGAGTCCAATGAARGCAGAATTGGTCTAATACAAAAATAAATACCCTAAGTATTTCAGAGRTTAACATTTTCATTCTTGTTATCATGAATATTTTCCCTAGTGACACTAACTCTTCTCTAAATAACTTTACATACATTTTATATGTGYAATCCCACGTAAACCTGCTCTAAACTTAGCCACAGATGACAGCATCTAAAGGGTCACTTCTAAATCAGGTCCAGATCTAAGTCTTCCTATACATAAACAACTTTTCCTCTGGCATTTTAAAAAGGAATCGATTTTCTCACTCACTACTTATGAGCTTTTAGATTAAGCCATTCACTGTAATTTTAATGGAGAAAACATTGTTTTATACAGTTGCATAAATTTTCCTACTGCTGCACATCCCCTAGCCATTGCAWATTGATATAAAATAATAGAAATAGTTCACTGATTTGGCACACCCAGTCTGAAAGGTTTAACGACTCGAATGCCTTGATAGTCCATTAAAGGGGAAAAAAAATGCCAACATACTTAATATTCTCCCCAAACTTTTGTCTGCATATTACCACACTAGAACAAAAAAAGTCTAGAATTTATTCTTGTTCATTGTAATTGAAATTCATTCATGCAGGAGTTTTTGACTTTTTYCTGATTTCAGCTTAGAAAAATTTCACCACGACTCTTCGTATGGCAAGTTTCCTGTGGTGACKCCTGTTACTGTTTTAAGGTTTCCCAAAAGAAAGGATATGGCCAGCAATGAGTTTCAAAAATATTATTTATGAAAATTGAAACATAGTCCCTGAATCTGCAAAGTTCGTAAACATATTCTTAATGGCTTGACTGAATGGAAGCTTTAGTGGTGTGTTAGAGATGGCAATCCAGGAAGAATTACAAAAATATTTCAAACGGATCGAAGTAACAAAGCCAAAGCTGAAGCTCAGAACAGCWGAATTAAGTGGGGAAAAGCATAAGCTCTGATCCACTGACTTCTTCAAAATTCCTCCCTCGTACACTCTGTAGCTCTTTTCAGAGCCTTATTTCTTTTGCCAGGAAGAATTTCTCCTCAGCAAACCCTGCCCTCTGCTGACCGAATGCTAGTAGCGCCRTATACAACATTTGGTTTTTTACCTACCTGTTTACACATAGATTGCATTGAAAAATGCATGCAAAAATCCAGTCGGGGCACGCTTTGGATTTTGCTTTTTCCTTTTGAAGATCTTCATCAACAGTAATTTTTTTAAAGTTCCGTTTCAGAGAAATGTTCATGCTGTACCTACCGAAAGGAGCATGGTGTACAAAATATTCATTTCCCATTCGTTCTTCTTCTCTACCATCAAAACAACCACCCTTTCCAGTCTTGTCACAAGGTCACACAGTACTACAAAATGATCTTACAGCCCGATCCTTCTGCCACTGAAAAAGCGAAAATCTCGGTGAGTTCAGACGCGGTATGAATGAAAGAGCGAGGGAGTGAGTGCATCTCCGGCCCCCGACTCGCGAAGTTGAGACATATATTTTGCACACTGTGGGATGCTATCTTGAAGTCACCACAGCGCTATGCAATATATACATGTATGTGTGTGTGTATATATATATGTACGTGTGTGTGTATATATGTGTGTATGTGTGTGTGTGTATATATACATAGAGAGAGAGAGAGAGAAACAAATGATTTGCAGGATCAGTGTCCTAAATTTATCACATTTGTATAATTAGAAATCTAAACCTTCCATGGACACTGAGAAAATTGTGAATTTCAGATATTTACATGATCCTTGGCAAAAGCCCTTTTTCAGACTTCTAGCCAACAGCTATATCTAAAGCCATTTGCTAAATTATCTTTCCAAGCAGGCATCAGGCTAGCACCAAATTATTTTTCTATCTGTACCACATGCATATTATATACCTCTATCTCCCATGTACAAAAGAATTAGCCAGTTGTAACATATATGTCTTTATGACCGCTGTAAATCAAAATGCTAACACGCGAACAGTCATCAAAAACAGCAYTTCAGGATACAATCACCAAGGAGACTGACATATATTGACATATATAAGACTAGCCTACAGCACATACAAGCATGTGAAAGTCTTCATTGGCCTCATAACATGCCAGTAAAGGAGTTGCACTGCTATTGACTTAATTCCACAGAAGCACAGTCCAAAGGCACCCCAGGGCAGAGATCAGGAGGACACTGGATTTCTAGAGAGGTGGCCAGAGTTTATTATGTGCTGGAGCTGCAAGGTGCAGGCACTGGGAATCTCTGAAAAATGAGGAGTTACCAGATTTTCCAGTGTTTTTTCTTTCTTTCTTTATTTATTTATTTTTCTGCAGGCTGCCATGCAGCAGCAAAACCTGGCACAATGCTTGTCATGCTGGGACACAACTGGATGGACAGGTAAAAAGGTAGGAGAAAGGCTCATTTATACCCACACGCAATACATAAAGCAGAGCTTCTTCCCTGCCCCCTGAAATGTCTCAGTCCGCTGGTTACAGGTGAGGTACTGCACTGTGGAGGACAAGCCGGGTGCCAAGYTGTAGAGTACTTTTGAATATAGGCTCCAGGTGACCCATAGACCAAAGAGCTGGGAGCTGACTGTTGATGAAAGACTAGAAACAGCTGGGAAAAGCTGATTAGCTCCATTTTTACTGCTGTCATTACAACAGGGCACATTTACCTTCAGTAGTGATGTACCTACCACTGTAAAAATGGCTTCAGCAGGTATCAAGCTGCCACCCACAGCCAAAAGTCATCCTTGCCTTCTCCTTGCTCTGACACTGATACAAACGTTCACGTGGCCACACGTGACCCACAGTATCGTAGCTAAAACTGTAGCTTGTGCTACAAGCTGTAAGCACTTCCAAAGTTTCTTCTGATCATGGTGTTGCTCGGGTTCAGTTTCCAGCAGCCACGCTATCACCCTCGATAGGTGCCATCCAGGCCTGCCCACCCCCAGCCGCCTGCCTGCTCACTGACCTCTCCAGCTGGTGCTCTAACCCCTCRCTATCACTCAGCAGAGCAAAAGAAATCCCCTGGTGAGCTGTCCCACCATCCATCCCTGCCCYCCAGCCTCACACCAGGGCCTCTATTCATTTTAGTTCCCACTACTGCCATGTAAGGCGACCCCCTCCCCTCCAACATGAAAAAAGACTCTGAAATCCCCTTTCCCCACTGCCTAATGCCTGTGCTAGGGACACAACAGCATCGTTCCTCAGCAACAAAGCCGCTTCCTGCCTCCGTGGGGCTGTCATGCAAGTCAGCAAGGCTGTTTCTCTGCCCCCTGAGGATTCACTGAGAAAGAGAGACACCAACATACACCCAGCTCAAGAAAAACGGGATGCATCCTACTGCTGCCGCACCAGGGAAGTGCCCTTGCACAGAGCCTACGGCAAGGAGGGCGCAACCTGTGAGAGCAAGGCTGTCTTGCACAACACGGGCACGAGAAACACCTAAAGCAGTAAGAACAGAGCTCAACGCACAATCAGGAGGAGAATTACCAACCCAAGAGGAGAGATATTTTATGCCCTGCTACTCTCTCTCAGTCACAGGGCTACTGCTAATTAGAACAGATACAACTTTCAGTCAGAGTATGCTTTTCCTGTTGATGGTGTCCTTAAAAAAAAAGCTTTTCTGTCTCTCATTGCTATTCATAGAACAGCAGTTTGCTCTCACTTACCCAGACTCAGCAAAGCTCTTATAGGTGCTTAGTTTTAAGCACAGGCTTAAACCAACATGTTGTGAGAACATGAGTGTTCTGCTAAGCCAAGAGGGCATTAGGTTGTACTCAGGGTTCAGTTTTGCACTTTGGTGCTCTGCTGAATAAAGACCACTACCAGTACCTCCCAGAAGTACAGTGATTTYGACCTCTACGGCAAAGGTAATGGTGCTGTATTACACCTGCCCAGCCCTAAATGGCTGTTTTCCTGATTTCTCTCCAGCCCTGGGAATAAAATACCCATCACAGAAAATTCAGGAATCAAATAGTTTGCCCATCCTCCTTCAGAAGATTGATGTTTTGGGAGTAGGAGAAGGAACAGCCTGGAAATCAAGGATTTTTTTTTCTAGTGTACCTTCACAAAAAAAATGACTGGAGTGTGACACTCCTGCCCCAGGCCTACAAGACCGCGTGTGCTGGAACGGCCCCTCCAGGCTGACTTGTCAGCTGCTGTGCAGAGACCACAGTGAGTCAGGTGTGTTTGGGGAGCGGGGGCAGGACTGACACATGCTTAAGGTAAATGTGAGAACCTGGAGTCTCCAAATAAGTCAATGTGACACTGAAGGGACGCCAGCTTTAGAGCTAGAGCTGTGTGTGACTAGCTACCTGGTGCCAGAGAACTAGCAAATATGGAGCAGCAGCACTCTGAGCTATGGGGGAAGTCAGTCCATCTTGCCGTCCAAGTAGCCTTTAACAAATTAGGTAACTGCATTCAGTGTGGTTTTCTACAGAGAGCACACACCAGGAGCTATAACGACTCTACCTAGAAGGAAGAGGGACTCTGTTGCTGTCAAATGCCTTGAGGATGATGAAACTTTGGGAAACAACTCAAAAAACCCCCTGCGTTTCTCAAATATTTTACTTGTAGCACCAGTTTCCTAATTGTTAAGACCTAAAATCTGCTGTAAACAGGAAAAAATAGCTAGTGATCCGGTTCATGTAGACAGCAGCTAATGCTCTGAATTTGGAGTCACCTGCAGCATGACAACATCAAGTCATGTAATCCATTAGCAGTGCCAATGCAAAGAAGGGTTTCTGTTACTGCAATGATCGTCAAATTGCTGATTTACTGGAGACATGTGCAATGGTTTCCAGACACAGCACACATTTCTGTACTGCTGACAGTGTTGAGCCCTGTTCTTTGTACTAGAGAAAACATTAGAAAAGGAGGGAGAAAAATGAAGACACAACTTATTTGCAATTGTCTTTTGTATCCTGTTCTGTCATTGCTTTTTATATTCTTGTTTTCTCTCATTTCATCTGCTCTTGCCATAAATTTCTGGCTGTGCTTGTAATTCATTTTACCTGTATATCAGCACCCAAGGGATGTGAACTGTTTGCAGGGTTTACCTTCTGTTGCAAGGTCTCCAGAGGGCACAAGCGGAGGGTTGATGGAACATTGTGATCTTTATTTCAGCGACACATCCTGTTCATGCTATTTTAATTGTGTTTTAGTGGCTTTAAGCCAAGGTAAGGAGCGAATTTCAGGGCATACAGCTGACAGCTTTTTATTTTCATTCTAGTCTCTGAGACCAGACATGGCTTCAAATCAYCATATAGCTTGAAAAATGCATTACAATGCATATACATGCCAGCCTGGTAGCAAAGACATTTGGATACAAAGCAATGACACACATCTATTCATTTCTGCTTTTTCTGTACATTGTCCCTCTCTCTGTCTTCCTCAGTTTGTCTTCTCTCCCTTTTATCTTCCTCTCTTTTCCTGGAAATGTGTGGAACTTCTGTAGCAGCTTGGAACTCATGCGAGTTTTAAACAATTTTCACCTGGGAGCTAAACATCAAAGTCAAGTCTGCATCACACTGCCTAGGAGAAACTGGTGGTTTCTCTCTCCACCCCAGCACAAAGTGTAAGGAAGAGGACATGAGAGGGGCAATGGAGACAGCTCACATTCACCTCCTCAGGAAGCAGTACATTAACTTCACAAAATATTATCTGCTGCCCACATCTCTACTCTCCATACCACATATTTCAGACATACTGGCAATGTAATCCAGATACTTCTAGAAAATCCAGATTTTTTTCTGCCCACCCTGACTTAGGGAAACTGGCAGAGTTATTTAGCTCACTCATAAAAAATAATACACTTCTTGTTTAGAACATTTTGGCCAATGTATCACAATACATGTTACATAGATGGATTTTTCTAATTGGACACAGGATCAACCCGTCTATCAGTCCCAGTTTCTCTCACTTTGCTAGGCTGTAATTTAGACTGAAGAGGGAGTCCTGTTCTTTGATGCCCTGAGATAGGACATAAGGGGGATTACCCAGGCAGGAACAGTAATGTAACTACCATTTTTTCTCCTTCTTAAAAAAACAAAAACAACAACAAAAAAAACCCCACCACTCTGTATTTCTTTCTTCTCCCTATCCAACAGCAGACAGTAAAATTGTGAAACTCATTACCACAGAACAGTGTGTATGCTAAAAGTTTATATGTGTTTGTAAGAAAAATTCAGCGACATAAGTTTGGGCACAGAAACTTCCTCAGCCGCAGGCTGCTGAGAGGACACACTGGAGGAGTTATGCTGTGTGCTCACTCTAGTCTAATATTCTCTCTTTACACAACCACTATTGTCAAAGGGATGGAAAACTAAACCTTTTTAACCTTTGGTCTGATCCAGCATGTCGGTTCTTAAGTATCTACTGTGTTTCAGTACCAGCATTTATTTGGTGATACCTTTTTTCTTTAGCACCTCAACGGCTGGAGTCATAAAAGAAAAATAAAAGAACTTAAAAAGACTTAGTTTAATCTCCTGATTTTTTTCAGAAAATCTCAAATTGTGGTGGTTCAAGTTTACAGATGCTAGGGATCAGCAGTAGCAATGTTGCACATCTGTTTCAATAATTACCTGCTTCATTTCTCCACGACAGTCCACTGTTCAACTCATCAGAGATGTTTTCTCAGGCTCTCCTGCATCAGGAAGAATATTGAAGGCAGTAGTAATAGAGGAGTTAGGCTATGCTTTGCTCTGGGGCCCCATAGCTTCCTTGTGATACGTTTAAAAGGACAGGACGTGTGTCTTGCTATGTGATGCACTGCGTCACCTTGTAATGTAACAGGGATCACGATGCAGCTTCCAAGTGCCTCCGCGCCCTGTGCATCTTTCCAGCAGAAACATAGGAAGCAGAAAAGTAAAGTTCTGGTAAAGCTCAAGAACACTTATGTTCCCTCCCAGGAGGGGAAGGAAATTGTGCACGAGTACTCCAGGTGGCAAAACAGACATGCACTGCTGAAGCAACAAAATAAGTTCTCCTGCCCTGCTACCACCAATTGATCAGTGTTCAGTCCAATCCCTCTTTGGAGATTTCCATTGACTTAACTTCTTAAAAGGAAAGAGTTCACTACTGTGTGTGCCAGTCTAGAAACGTCCAGTTTAGAGGAACAACAGAATAACATCAAATCATCATGGGTAAGCCCCTGAATGGGGTCTAAATAGCTATAGTTACCATCTAGGATCTACTGAAATCAGTCTCTATTGTGGCCCTCACAGAATGGTACCTTTAAATGCCTAACGAGAAAGAATAACACACACATGGTTGGATGGTTTGTTTTAAGTTGAGATCCACAGCTTAGATCATGGGATCATGTTCAACACCTGTGTCTGATCATGAACAATTTATGTTCCATGGTCTAAAGCCCATTCCAAATCAGTACGCACTGCTCTCACAGACATGCAGCAGGGTTTGTTCTGTTTGCTGAGGGTCTCATTGAGATTCTAGTTATGAAACAGGTTACTTCAGGGATGCTCATGGTTTGAATAATTTAAAGTCAAAATGGACAAATATAGGAACACATTGTGGAGAAAAGCCTGCTCTGGCAGAATAGAAGATAACCTGCTGGGTCTCAGCTCTGTCTTCATCATTTCATCTATGTAGAAAGCTTAAGCTAGAAACTGTTTTGCCTGGTGGAACAGCATTAGGGCCATCCTGTGAAGTGTTTGTTTAAATACATCTAAGCACATCAGAAAAAAACAGCTCTATTTGGTAGCAGTGCTGAAAACCTGCAGAAGTGGTCTGACCTGCAGAAGTGTTAGACGTGACTCACCTTTGAAAATTGGCTCCTCAAGCAGTTACTGTCAAGAATCCACCAGTTTCAACTTAATCACACCAAGAGTTATCCAGGTTAGTTTAACCACTGGTCATTTACCACAAGTCAGAAATCTCATTGACCCATGTATTTTCTAAATGACAAGCAGAAATGCATCTTTCCATCTGCATCAGCAGTGGCTTGTACCAAAATTATCTGCTTATGTTGCCAGCCTGTTCTCTTAATTCTTTTGCTACTACTATTCTTGCCTCTGATTTCTCTGAACAGGCCACTGTGTTTGACCATACATCTGTTGTATATTATGGGCAGCACAGCTTCTGTTCCTCTTATTGCTTAATCTTACTCCTCTTCTCTTTCCTTTATGCTTGCCTTTGATTTGAGATCTACTCACAGAAACTTTTAGTCCATCATTTTGGTGTTCAAAGTGCAAGATTCTAGGTCAGCTCTGCAAAGATATTTAAATACCTGAGCCTGCAGACCTCAGTTCTCTTGTGTAACCGATTGTAATGTTTAAGAAAATTATTATTCAAAATATGTTTTAACAAGATTTTAAATAGCAATTTATTGCAACCTAAACTTTTGTTTTCTGTTAGAACTATGACAGACATATGCTACCAGAGGGAAGCTTGTTTATTCAAATTTCAGTAATATAATTCCACAGAATTTCCATTTCGATCATTCCTATGACCAACAAAAAGGCAATTTGCTGACTCCTAAGTGGTAAGAATTAATTTGAATTTCATGACAAGAGATACAGATCAGAGAGAAATAAATTAAGAAACACAATATATCTTCATACTCAGTTATAGGAGACTGCAGCCCACACTCTCTTTGTTCTAGCAAGATCAGGTCCCTGGAGCAGCTACACTAAAGCAGTAAGCTTAGCACGGCTGGCCATGCAAACACAAACTTGCTGTATCTGGCAGACAGAAGGAGCCCACAGTCATGTCTGTGCTGCCAGGACTACACTCATAATGGCACCCAGTCATACACGCTTTTTATTAGACATGAGTCCACCTACAGTAGGTGCAACTCTACCTCAACAGATGCAGCGATTGGATTATGAACCTTTATAGAAGCAAGACAAAGGTTTTTTTGTGACATTAAATGACAAATGTAGGAAAAGAAGTGAGTAAGTGAAAATGACATTAGCACAGGCCTGTATTTATCAAGCACTAGTTGCTTCCCCACCACGTATTTTTGAATGATAGAAAGTTTCCACATACCCAGCAGAGATCATTGCTTGAAAGCTGAAGCGAGATGAATTCAGACAAATTCAGGTGAAAAATGAGACACTTATTTAAGGGAAAAATGATTAACCACTGCATGACCTAAACATCTTGATGGATTCTCTGTTACCAGAGTCATTTAGATCAAGACTGGATATTTTTTTTTTAATAGGATTACACATATCTCAAGCAGCTCCTCAGCTCAAGGCAGGAGTAAATCCTAGAAGCTCCCAACCTGCAAAATGAAGGTGTCGGTCAGACCAGGTCAGAACAATCCACTCTCAGGCACCACACTGCAGTTCTGAAGTTGCCTTGCAGACAAAAATAGCATCAACACACTGTGCCTTGCTGGGCCATGCCTGCACAGGACAAGACATAGCTATGTCTCTGTCCTCACCTGCCACGTAGCTCTGGCAGCAGCAGCTCTGCTTATTCCATAAGAAGTGCAGCATTTCCTGAGCAAACATCTTGTCTTCACCAGGCTAAGTGATGGATGGATGGGAGAATCCCACGGACTATATTCAGCCTGTGATCTGCCAGCAAGACCACAACAGACTAGATGACTGCAATGACTAACCTTCTAATACACAAAGATATCCATATTTAAGTCCACTATATCTTAGAAATGTATTACTGTCCAGTCTGAACTGATGCAGTGAATTACCCCACCAGTGAAATACCAGTCTGAGCTTTGGGTTAATGAGAAATCTTGCCAAGATAATCCATAGCAGAGTATCCAGACATTTGTTCTGGAAATCTGTGGAAGGATTCTGAGCTGGTTATCTGGCACAGGAGATGAGAGGCTCCTACCATTGTCAGAGAAAACGAGAAGGCAAGCTCCTGAATTGGTGGCCTATTAAAGCAATACCTCACCGACAGTCAGGAAGCACAGGTTGCGATGGGTAGGACAGGGATATTGATGCTTTACGCACTAAAAATTCAGGTGGAGGTCACAAGTTTAGTCTAAGATTCTAAATTTCACAGCAAATAGCTCTCACTCACACCAGACAATCCATCACTATACTGTCACAGTGACACTGTGGGACAGGACTCTGCCGGGCTAGACACAGACAGACTAACTCAAAAGGATGAATTGTTCTTTGSGGCTCAGGCACAAAGAGCAAGCAATATAACGATCACCTGGCAGCTGATTAGTGGTAATTTTCCTTACGTGTGCTCTCAGCCCACGGCAAATATAAGGTAATTTGAATTAGTTTAGCACTTCCTGTGAGCTGCAGCTCATGTGTCTAAGCTCTCAGTGATTTCTTCTTTATCAGGTAGGTGCAAGCTCATTGCAATCATCAGGCATTCAAGCTGTGCTTCTTTACTTAAAAATACCAACACTTTTCAGCTAAAGCAGCRAACTCCTTTTCATGATGCAGGATCTGAGGATACTTGGAGAATATATACTGTCTGGTGCTTCAAAGCAGTAAGCTCTTTGCTGGTTCAGAATCTACACCCAAAACTGCAGTTCTAACCAGCAAAATCTTCTGACAATAGGATCAGCTACACTGAACTTAATAATAGAAACCAGTGAACAGATCCACTTTATTTCTCCAGGTAGTTCATAATTACTCCTTGTAGCATAGGACATGGCACCAGTTACTGCTCTCATTGATCTTAAATGCATACATCCTTGTTCCTAAAAGCAATCCACTAAATATCTATGRGCCACAAGCAGAAATAGAACTTTCTTTCCAGAAAGGCTTCCCAATAGCCTTAGGAATCTCAGCCTTAGGAAGCTTTCTCCCTCACAGATCACACTTTGAATTTCTTTTCCTGCTTTGTTGCCAATTCTATGAAAGTTCTCTTTCTAAAATATATTTATAGCCTTACAGCACACACAGAAAAACTTTCTTCTCCATTCATTCATAAATCTGTGTTTGTGTCTTTTAATTTTCCCCTTCAAAGTTAGTTCTTTAAGAAACTCAAAACATAGGAAAGTTTCTACTCGGCAAGTCCTTGAAGTTTCACCAGTATCAAGGAATTTGGAAGCAGTTGTTTTGTCACAGAAATAAAAAAAATCCTGTGGAGCTGCATTTCTCTTTTTGCAGGGAGGACTGCTGTTTTCCATTARGCACTGATGAACATTACTTCCTATTGACTCCTCTAGGAACTGTTCTCAAACTCTAAGGAGGCTCTGTTTTATTAAAAGTATGAAAATTCTATAGATATATTATATCAGCTCTGAAGTTCTGCCTAAACTTAACTCAGAYTGTGGCATCCTTCAGAGCAGCATGATGACTGGGAGAGTGATATCAACTATAATTTTCAGGAATAAAAACACAGAAGATACAAAAGATAAGCATCTCTTGAAATGCTACAGTGGAAATAAACTGYGTGCCCAATAATAACTCAATTAAAAATCTCAGAACATACGTGGAACAAAAATGATCATGAGAAAATGGTTGTACTTTATGTTTTTCTGGGCACTACTTTTAGTTCTTTTTTTTTTTTCATTTTTCTGCTGTACCTCCTGGAATTTTATCCTTTTGGTGATCAGGAATATCACAAGTTGAAGACATTGGAATATTCTGSGAGAGGATACTGTCACTTTTTTCTGTGTGAGCTGATCCACTCTGTGTAGAATACTTACATTACGTAGGCCAGAGACAGATAATTATTCTCTACCATGGGGACTAACGCTCCCTTGGGAAACAAGATACCTGGATTCTAGGTTTTGCTCCTCTGAACTTCTGTCTATGCAAGGTGCTATAGCCCCATAAACACCTGTGTCCTTGTATGCTGAAAGCTCTCTGAAAGGTGATTCCCTGCATCCTGACAGATTGCTCTAATCCCTTTCTTCCTCTTTTTGAATTTAGCCTGTTAGATTTCTCTTGCCAAAAGTGTCCATAAACTCAGGACAACTTTGCAAGTTTCATGACAACTGAGACATGTATAGTTTGGAAAAAAATTACCATTCACTTAAAAAATAATTCACATAAATTTACTTAAGTGCACATGTACAACAGCCTCTCTGTGCCAGATACAGTATCAATATCAACAAAAAAACAGGCTCTATTGAAAACACTTTATTGCAGAGCATGATACAAAAGACAGATGCATACAAACACAGAATTCATAGTGGAAATGGGACAGAGGTTAGTTGATCTAACCTCTGAACAAGTCAGGTAGAAACTACCGCAATGTGCCTTTTGCTCTGAGAAAAGAATCCAGGATTCTCAAATCATTACRTATTTCTAAAGCCCACTAACAATTGTGTAGCTACAGAAAAAAAGATGTACCTGTTTCCCCTGCAATGTCTGGTTCTTACAGAGGATGAGAGCAAACCATTCTCAGTTTCTCTGTTAACTCAATAGTCTGTGGTCAAACTCTCCAAATTCTAAGCCACTCGGTCTCCTCCCTGCAGACTCAGTCTGCTGTCATGTAATGCAATCTCTGGTTTTCCTGCTTGCTTTTTTAATGTAAGGCTGTTATCTATCCACTGTATCAGTTACTCTAGCACAAGATATTACTGCTCCCCACAAGTCTTCGGGGGTTTTTTTCCCCCCTAAGCACAGGGCTGCATCAAGGGTTTTATATAGAACTGATATGGCCTAATGTAACCTTAAGTCAGCTTTCTTGTTTTTAAGCACACAGTAATTTTTAATACAAAGGCCACTGCATCATGAGTGAATTAAAAAGTCAAAGCAAGCTGTCTGTAAGGCTCACAGTGATGTGCATGGCCAAAATGAAGTGGCATGCAGTAAATGAAGCACTGAGTTAGAAAGAAAGAGGAAAGATAGTTTCAAGATTATTCACTAAGCAGGTGGACTGACATTCTGAAAACCCAGATGATTTCCCTCTATCTCATACAACCAGATTCTGTGATGCCTGGCAAATTACTTAAGCTGAATCCTGCTAAGTGAACATTACAGGTATTACAGATAGTYCTTTATGAATATCTAATTACAGATAGTTCCTTATGAACATCTACCTGGGGGACTTGTGATATTATTTATAGAAACGCTGAGTGCTTAGCATTCTTACTGAAGTCAGAGAGTTGTGCTTTGAACTCCATAAAACTAGTCCTCACATTCTCTATACATTAACATTTGTCCCTCAGTTCCCCATCTACAGAATGGGAATAAAACCCTCCTCACCTAGAAGCTGTCCTGGGAAAATAAATTCATTAYGATTTGAGAAAGATTCAAATACAGAGGGAGTAAATGCCAGGGAAGAAGAGCCCATGTGGAAATCAAGCAGAGTATGGACAGAGTGCACAAATTAAGGCCTAGGACCACACATTAAACAACGGGGGAGAATGAAATGTTGAAGAGCTTTTCATTAAATCTTTGCAAGCACTGAAATAGGGATCCTGTGGAAAAAAAAACACAATGTCATATAATTTTTAAGTTAAAGACTAGTATGAGGCATGCAAGGAAACTAGAGTAATGAATACAAGAAAGAGGGCTGAATGAATGGATTCACTAGCAACTTTAATTTTGGCATTCCTTATATTTTTTTAGTGCTTGCAAAGGTGATGATTCCTCTGATGTATATTATAAGTTAATGCGGAGATATCTGAGATAGCTCTGAAAAACCTGTATCAGGTACTGAGAGTTTAAAGCCATGTGAGTAATTAGAAGATAAATTATCTCTGACTGATATTAATGGGCAGCAGATAAAAGCTGGCACTGCACCAGTGCAACACAGTGCTTGCGGTACATGGAGTACTGCACTGTGCCGTACTGTGCCAAGGGACATACCCTTGATAYGAGAAGCAGACCCCTTGGGCAGACAAGGACCTGGGGAGGCCTTGATTTAGGTCAACAGTGTWTTTGGTGGTATGTGAAATTCCAGCTCAGATACCCATGAAAATCCAGAGTGTTCAACRTATATTAGCCCTTTCAAGCAGTATAAGCTGTATAAGCTGCTTGATCTTTGTTTAGTGCCTTCAGAAGTACAAAAAAGGCAGGAGCTTTAGTGCTTCACAATTTGGACGTTTTGTTGGATGAATCATTTCTATCGTAATGCCTTTTAGCCCAGGGCTTAGAAAAAACATCAAGAATAGAAAGCATGAGTGAGATTATAGGATATAATAAGAATGCTTCATCTTCACAGCAGAGTAGAAACAATATCAGATGGCTTTTATTACATAACCAATATCTTCTGGAAAACCTACCCAATACAGCACAGAGTTTTAAAAGCTTCTGAAAAATTAAATGGCATCCAGGAATAGAGGCTAGCTCTCCAACTCCCAGTCACGTGCTACAGCCATGGTGTTCTCACTCTTCACCCGCAGCATGCTTTCCCTCTGCTGCTGAGATGAGCCACCTGGAAATTAGTTTGCCCATTCCCACAATATCAGCATGCCTACTGACCTGTACTCTAAAACACGTGTGCCCAAACCACTTCTCCTTTGTGAGGAGCTCCCTCAACATCCATTTCAGAAAGCATTGCTTTTACTGGTCCCCTCTTGCACACTCCAAAAAGTGAGGGGGGTCTTCTTTTCTGTGAATGCTGGAATGATTGGTAAGAAACCCGCTGTGCTAGAGTAGTCTTGCCACATTAAATATCTTCACACGTATGCCTCTCATCGCCTTATTTGAAGAAGTGGCTGCATTAGTTTTAAACAAGTCTGTGCTGCAGGTCAAGTTTTCAAAAGTGCTCAGGGCCAGARGCAATAAAGGACACAGATGCTTACAAGTAAGGAACTGTCATTCCTACATTATCAACATTTTAAGCCCATTGTGAGATTGAAAAGCCAGCGCTAAAGGTAGTGAGGGGAACAAGCTGACAGGCACTGCTTGGCATGTGTGGTAACATTTCTTGGGCAATTTTCACTCACTGGCTGATGAAGAGCAGAGCCCTACCCACCCTTCCACCTGAGAGCTCTGCCTACCGAACCACGCAGCCAGTGCTCACCTTCCTTCCCAACTTACAAGCCTCCCTGATGTCAGAAAAAAAAGGTTAAGAGAGAGGAGAGCCCTTCTGAGACTGCAGCCAGGAGCTTGTCCTGGAAGATGGGGGTTTGAACAAGTCTGAGAACTGAACTCGGATTTCTCCTCAGCTGGACGAATGTCATGGCTGCTAAAGCATTATGTGGTACAAGTGGGCAGTTTCTCCTCATCCAAGCAGAGCTTCAAAAGTAACTGATGTTTTACAAGGGACTCAAACCTTCCAGTACATAAACCCGCTCTGAGCACACATAATCCAATGAACCATTGCTGCAAGGCACTGTGTGTGTTCCTAGGTGACAGAAACCATCACACCTACTTCTGCTTACCTTCTGGTTCACAGGGACAGAGGCGGGCTTGGGTGTTCACCGCAGCGAAATTCTGGTCACATACAAACAGCAAAGCTCTTGTGTAGGGAACTTTTTGATGAAAAAACAAAAAAAGGGAGATACTGAATAATGGTTAGTCAGACTCTGAAGATTTCTGGATCATTTGTATGTTGGGAGCTACTCTCCTCTTTTCAGATATCCAAATCTGCAATTCACATAATCTGGAGATAATTTGTATTCAGGTTACGCTGCTGTGGTCCTATCATATAAAACAAACAACTGTCTGATATTCTTCCAATTGCCTCTCAGCCCTAGGCCTTTCATTTGCATTCTGCCTCCATTACTGAGATAGGTAAAGTGCTGTGTGCAGAAGACTCTGATACCCTGTACAAAAAACTAGAGCAAAGCACTTTGGAGAAACAAGATCATACAACTCTACAACAATAAGGGAAAGAGAATTGCTCTGAGCTAGATTTGCCCACACAGATCATCTGCAAGTAAAAGGCATGTAAATGCTGCTGCTGTTGTAGAGWCAGACCTCTTAACATTTTGCCTCTTGCAATAGAAAATTGTTTAGACTACAGGTAGGGTAGCTAGAAATCTTTAGAAAAAGATCAAATGCCTGGTAAGTCAGGGAATCTTGAACAAACCTGACCAAAAAAACTTTAAAATGTGTGCACAGGATGGATTCAGCCCTGTATAACTCACTTTACTGCAAAAATTGCTTCCATAAATATTGGGTGTAATAATAACCTTTATCCCTATCAGAAGATTCTTCTCAGACATTTAGCCTTCTTAATTAAAACTGAAGTTCCTATTACATAGCTGGAGGCAGAGCCTTCACTGGCTATATGCAAAATACTAGTGGATTTAGACGTAAGAGGGGACCTTGCGGTTTCTCTGCTACCAAGGGCAAGTATATAATCTCATAAAAATAGAGTTATTGAGATTCACCTTAAAGCCAATTACTACTTTTATCTTTGCCCACTCTTACTGGAAGGGTATTCCAAAACTTCAATGATGAAGACCTTAGAAGTCTTATAATTTCCAGTCTAAATCAATTTATGGCCAGATTAYAACCATTTATTCTTATTCCAATAGTATCCTTCAACTTAAGAAACTGTACTCTCTCTCTGGCAAGGGGCCCATTGACCTGAGTAAGTGAGAAGCMGTGATTATAGAAGTTGAACAAGAAAAATGCTGTGCGTGCCTCAGTCTGACAATGAAACTTTCTCCCAGATAGCTATCCACAGAACAGACAGGTTCTTTGTTTCCACCATTACCAGCAAAGGTGAGGGAGCAAGTCATAGAAAATTCTAATCTTCCACTTAGATAAGAGAATTCTTCAAGCATTAAAAGCCTCTTTGCCTTTCCATGCATGCACATCCATTTCCATTTAGGATCTCTGACGATTACATCGCTGTGGGATAAGGAGTAGATTTTGATGAATTTTCTTAGCATGATGTACTCTGCTGAAGTGCCCTGAGCTCTATGACAAGAAAAGAAAAGTAAGCACTAACTATGGTAGATATTTATTTTAAGGCTTCTGCAGCAAGTTTAGCAATATCAACGGACAAACTCTCAGTCATTAATAACCCATTAAACTAAAAGCAGCAGCCAAATTTCTTCACCCAATCTTAACAATTCTGAACATCCAAACTGAGGCTAACAGGTTCAATCTCCAGAAATCTGGTTGCCCATTCACCAAAATGCAGACCCCTTGACACACCTCTCTCTCTCTCRGCATTCATGAAAACAAACAGAATAGAAACTTAAAATAGAAGTATCCATATTCTCTTTTCTCTTTGTAAAGCCACAGCCAGCCTGTGTGAAAGGGAGAGAGAGCGAGAGGAAAAGCAATCCCTAATTCCCTACATACATTTTACAATGAGTCAATCAATCACCCCTTTTCTGTTTATAGAAATGCCTCAAATAGAACAGAATGATCTTGAAATGGTTCATCACTCACAAACATTTCATGAAAGTGGATTTGGTTTTTCGTTTATGATACAGCATACTGGAGAAGATGAGTTTCCTAGATGAGATACAGGCAGTGCACTTAAAACCAATTTCCTCTTTCTGCTTTCTGGTGGCGTCCAAGGCACTGGATGAAAGAAAAACATAGGGGCAGGCTGCTGCCAAAATCAGCCACACAGATCTCACTTAGCATTGCTAGATACATTGATCTTTGTATAATACATCTACATGGCATTGTGGCAAACTGTGAAAAACTCTGTCGCACACATTACTATCACTTGTTCTTTAAGTTACTTTAAATACAAAGCCTTGCATTTTATTAATCTTCCCCTCAATTAGTATCTATCTCAGCATTCAATCTCTCCCATTCAATCAATGCTCACCAAAGGTGCCTTTATAAAAAATCAGCCTGCTGATTGAGTTGTCTCCCAGAAGCCTTGCTAATAATATACATTTGGAGTGCTTTTAATCATTTTATGAAGTCAAGAAATTTTCATCTATTCAACTCCAGTGGACCACAGAGAAATTTTATGGCTCGTCACCAATCTAGATCAGGTAAAAGGAATGCAGAACAGTGCTTTCAAATTAAATTACATTTTTTCGGGTTGGACTGGCACAATCTGTCTTTAGCAAAAGAGGAGCCTTTTGTGGAACTTTCAGAACAAATTCAATCCTCTGACTCACAGTGTTGCTCCCTACATTTTATACTAAATTGCACAGTTAAAAAGTTGACTAGGGCATTCTCACATATCTTTCCAGTCCACTAGTGTTCTGCTATCCTGCCAAACGCACAGTTCCAGAAAAGCTTCAGCTCAGCACATACAGAAAGAAACAGTGAAGGCACATGGTTCTAACTCAAGGGATTTCACATGCAGATTTACAGGGCAATTTTAAACTGACTTTAACCTCACTCTTAACCTTTACCTTTACTTTCCAGAGCTGTGAGAYATTTCTTCTTTCTAGTCCATCCAAAGAGGAGGAAGCCACTACAAGTTGGCACTGTTGCTATGAGCCTCCCTTTAATCTGGAGGGAAAGACCTTAGTTAAGACAGGGGGGTCATGACCCAACATGAGAGATTAGTTGATCTTCTCCCCCATCTCCCTCTCTCTCTCTCTCTCTTCTAAGCTTGCCTCAATCCCTGAAGGTGGACAGGTTATTGAGGAGCATATATCATTTGCTATTGCCTGAACTGCAGAAAGAAAACAAAAACCCCACAAAGATAGTCCTTTTGGCCATGTTTGCACAACCTCTGAATTTACTTCCTGGGAACACGCCGAGTGACTTTCCTTGAACGTTCATAGGAAGCAAATTTCAATCCACACTGAGTTCAAATGTTCATAGGTGGTGAATAGTTCACTGATGCCTTCTGTGAGCTTTCTTTCCAGGAACTTGTACAAGTCCATGCTACCAACTCTGTCCTTGCAGACCCACATTAATAGACTTGGACAAAGTCTACCAGAATAACTGATATTCAAGGAGAAAAGGACATAAAAAACACGCCTTTCAGGTCTAGCCCTCACAGCTGAGTAGCTATATGTAATGGTGAAGAGCTAGGGAAGATGAAGATTCAGTTTGAAAAACCAGGTAACTGCAGTCATGCAGGGACACAGGTTGCACTGGATAATGGGAAGCTCTCAGCTCCCATCCATAAGTGAAGCCTAAGGATGTAAGGAGGCTCTCCTTGGGACTTCTCCAAACACAGGTAACATATGCGTCCGCACAACCCTGTAACATAAAAATTGCTGATCTGGATAGAAATTACACCAAAAAGTGACAGAATGAAAATGGAAACAGAAAAAGGAATAAGAAAAAGAGAAAATGTTTTATAACTGCCAGAATATACCTTGAATTTGTTATTGGCAATGTAAATATTTCATAAAGACCTGTTTTTCTAAGATTTAATCTATAACATTAAATAAGTGGTCACTAAYGAAGCATTTATTAAATAGCTTCCTAAAGGCAAACAATTATAGAAGAGCAGCGAGGACAGCTACATGCAACTGGCTTTTTAGRCAGCTATATGATAACATAAAGCTTATGAAATATGTTTTATAAAATTACCATGTGAAATATTAATAAATATAAAGATATGAAAACTTCATACATTATAAAGAGAAGAAAATATTTGTAAAAGTTATCATAGTATCAAAATATGCAAGAAATSGCAAGCAGCATTTCACCTCTACAGACAATAGAACACTTGATCGTAATGAGATAAAGATGAGAAAGATGATTCAGTAAAATATAAGCTAAAATTCCCCTTYTCCCAGGTTAGAAAACTTGCCCTCCTGTCCAGAGCTAATTCCYGAGAAGGAAGAAATGTCAGGTGTGGAATATTCTGTCTCAGACATGAAAAAAATATTTTTTCCCTGCAGGAAAAAAAAATGAAGCAAAAGTCTTCCATTTCCCACCAAGACGCTTCCAGGATTAGAGCTTGCATCCACTTCTCTGTATCATAGCTTTCTGCTTTCCTTCCATTGTCCTTTGTCTGGTTTTCATCCTTCTGCTGTTTTCTATTGCTTTTGGAGTCYGCCTCATTCTTTCTCCCAGTGGCAAATTAAACTGAGGACACCACTTGAAAAATTTCACATTCAGCCTCATAATCAGTGCATCAAGACAAAGTGCCCTTTTGGGCAAAGAAGTTGTCTCAGAAAAGTTATAATATGCTAAAGCTGTCAAAATAACACAGATACCACACACACAAGATAGACAATCTTTCACAATAAGATAAAAGAAATCCTAGAGACAGCCTCTACAAATGGTTCCATTCTACCCTTCTCTTCACATATATCTCCCGCTTTGTTTTTCTCAGTAGCCTTTCCCATCTTCCTAAGTATATGACTTTTAACCCAAAYAACCCTTCTATCTATCAAGAGCCTGAAATGCATGTTTACAATCTCCCAGGACTAACCTTGTTGCTTTACCACATTAGCTCACATTTCCATCTCTGACAACTTGTGGCATGTTTTCCCTCAACCAACAACCACTTTCTTTTGTATGACACACAGCACTTTAGCAGCCAAAGCACAACAGTCTCATAACTACTCATCCAGCATCATGTATCTTCTTATTATCTGCTACATTATCCTTATCTAATTGCATGCACTTTGGCTCAAAGTGACATTTTCAAAACTACAGATGCTTATTAGCTTTTCTTAGCTAAAAGAAAAATGTACATTATAGTGATTATCAGCTCCTGGCACTGCCTGTGAAACATTGTAATGAAAGAGACCTTTAGCCCACCATAAACAAGCATAATCAGGCCTGTTTTAGTTATTAGTAATGTTCCCACAAATGTTTCCACTTTCAGAATTAATGGCAGCACTGCTAATTATTAATAATCTCATGTTTCTATGGATTCCTTTTAGCTTGAAGCTTTTAGCCAAAGGCAGAAATGATTTAATTCTGCATTACCACAGCAAAGCCACAGACGAAGCCAGGGCCTTGATTCCCATATGGTATCCAACAGCTGCCAGTCCTGCCCTCTGAAGGGTAAGCAACTTGCTGAAGGGCATGTAGCAGGTCAGTGGAAAATCCAGGAATATCAAGTTTTCCTAATGTTCAATCCAGCGTGCTGCCACAGATCCATGCCTCCTCAGACAGACAGTGTAGAAATGCATCCGTAGATCTGTGAGATCTTTGCACTCCTTAAAGAACCTTCTTCCAAGCATACAGAACCCTAACATGGACAGTATAAACAAGCGAAATAAAACAGGTTACTGGGATCTAAGCCTTGGTTATGTCAGTCCTTATTAACTGCCTCCGTTTGCCATGAATCACTGTATTTGTTTTGACAAGTATTGTTTGTGCTGCAGTTCACAGGAGAATGAAGCAGCTGTTTCAGCAGCACCCACTTTATTAGAGACACCATTGTGAAGCACTAAAATACCTTCAGTGTTTTCTCCAGGTGCTCCCTCTTGTATTTGGGATTACAAATGCCCAAACTAAAAAAAAAAAAAAAATCTAATATAGGACAGAGAGACATAATGAGGAATTGTATCAATAAAGTGCTTGTATTCACTATGCCTAACAGCAACACTAGTAAAAGTGGAAATCTTTGGTTCACTATAAACCATTTATGTCTCTATGGCAACATCGTTGTTGATTTCTACAGCATTCCTATCAATGGTGTTTTGTCATTTAAATATTCCCTTTCTTTTCTGGCACCTAAAGAAAACAGGAGAAACAAAAACAGAAACAAACCATATTTAATATAGATTATCCAGAAACATGAGAAGAGATTTAGCAATAAATGACAAACAAATAAAGATGTGATTCTATAGTCATATGGAACATAATCCCATGAGCAATCTGTGCAAATCTCAGAGCTGTGTATGCAATAAACTTATTTTGAGACAGTCAGTCTCTTAAATAAGGGGACAAGCACAGTACCAAGAGGGAAAGGCAGCCAACTATTTAGATAGTTCCCAACATCCTCCTTCCTCTCCATCGCAAGGCTCCTCATGTTCCTTTGGAATATGAGATAACTCTGCCTGCCTGCCCTGGGAGAAGGGAAGGGAAGATAGGAAGCAGTTGAAACTTTCATTCTACAATGTCTTTCCATCTGGAAGGGATCTATCTTTAGGCACCAGTGGAGAGAGAGATAAGGTTGCCAGCAGCTACCTGTTAGATGGGGAGGAAAATTTGACTCATGGCTTCCCAGAAGTGCAAACAAAGCTGAGCCTTCCTCCCAAAAGGATGAAGGGCTGAGGTAGGGCTGGTAGAATGGGGAGGGTAAGAGCTGAACTACACTTTTGGCCTCTATGGCTGTTGAGGCACTAGGAGGACTTGGGATAAAATGCGAAGAGCCATCTAGGAGCCACCTCTCAAACCACCCCACATGCCAGAGGCAGCTGCGACCATATTGTTTTTCTATGACCTTAGCAGAAGCATCAATGTCTGTTTTGCTACTGCCAGCAGTCTATACTACTCCTTTTGACAAAGGTTGACCTGATAGATAAAAGATTTTTCTTTTTTACTCCACACTAGCAAGAGGCACTGCAGGAAACTTGAGTTCACCTCCACAGACACAAATTCTACATGACTGGGCTCTGCAAACCACTAACAACACCCTTGAGAAGGACAAACAGGCAGTAACCAGCCTCCCRTTGCTGCCCAGACGCCTGACATATTCTCTTCCACTGCCCCCTGCCATAATGGGAGGAAAGCAGCAGGCACAGGGATCCTGAGWAAGCCTGATGCTGGCTCTCCTCAGTGTCTTCAGATCTGTGGTCTGGAGACTGTAATATCTGTAATTAATTGCTCAGTCTCTCTGGGGTTCATTTCTTCCCTGACCAAAATACGAAAGCTGCTTTCTTCAATATAGATTTGGAGTTTATTTTAATGAAAAATAAGGAACACATATACTTTTTGTCATAAACACTTTAAAATAAATGCCACTGCTATAACTAGAGTTAAGATTACCAGGTTTTTCCCACTACTGCCTTTCCATTTCATGTAGTTTTGCACTTCTAAGATAGCCAGCTTGGGAAGAAATTTGCATTTGAATTCAATGCCTGCCTAGAGCTAAATCTACTTGAAATATTGGAGTAGATGCTACTGACAAATACAGAAGGATGAAAAGACACCCACCAATCCTCCCCCTGAATATATGTTATAATTAAATAGGATCAAGATACTCATACCCTTCCTTTTAGTTACTTAAATCTCCCTCTTCCCAAAGAAATCCCCAAAACCTAGAACAAGTAGAGGAAAACCTCACATCTGAAATGTCTTAAGGAGACTTTCTTGAAAAGTGCTTGATACAGCAAAGAATTAAATTTGCCAGACTTTACAATCAGTGTTACGCCTCTAAGAACATCCCTGGCAATCAGTAGAATTATCTGTGCTCTTAAAGCCCCTGCAGCTCACGATCAGAAGTTGCAGGAGCTCACAGRGCTGAGACACAGCAAATAACACACTGTAATTAAGTGAACATGGCACTATCCTCTGAGTCAAAAGAAATTGGGCTATTCCGGTTCTGCCACTGCCTTAGAGCTGAGGCACATTGTCTCTGAGACATCTGCAAAGTGAAGATAATAACGTTAAATGCATTTTTAAAAGGCACAGAGACAACAATTGGAGGAGTCTATGTAACAGTAGAGCTCTACTAACAAGCACCTGGTTTAGAGGATAGTAATTTACACTATGCAAGGGATAAGCAATCAAAAATGTGTTCAGTAGAAAATCTGGTAAGATTTTGTCAGCAAAGATTCAAAAGTATTGGCCTCTTTCACATTACCCTGTGCACTGTGCTTTGCTTAACAAGAACATCAAATGCTTCTAGCTGACTCCTAGCAAAAGTTACATGACAATGTTTTTAACCATTTTACCGAAACAGTGCAGCATAGCCTCCAGCCAACAGAACAAACCCTGGAATAAAAGTCTATCGGTGGTACTGTGTTTCCTTGTCCCACTGTCTGTGGTGTCCTTTAAATTCCTTCCTGTTCCAACATGAAACAACACAACTCGTCAGCTTGGGAGAAAGGATTTTGGCTAGGAAGAGTGACTTGGGGGCTCTGGAGGCTCAGCTGTTGTGACTGGCTAYGCACATGTGCAAGCGGATCACTTACTGCACACCCACCCTCTGCTTGCCATGTGGACTCCCTCCTCTCCCTTTCTCCCTAGCTTCACACCACAAGGCTCTTGAGGCTCAGCAACAGTRTTAATCTTTGCTGTAATCTTTGATAAGACCTTCAAGTGCCATTATTGTAACAAAACAAAGTGAAAAAGCTCTCTACCCTGAAGTGCGCAAAACAGAGAAATAAGTAAAACTCCAACTGAATGAAGGAGACAAAAGTTTCCAAACACTCTACAGGTGGAAAACTAGTGAATAGTGCATGTTTTCTCTGCATAACAAACACAGCTCATTCATCCTTCAGAACATCTTCCTGGATTGTACTGCTCCTCTCTCCATCTGTTCCCACCTGCACTGCTCCGTGCTGTGAGACACRCAGGTGCACATTGGCCACTTCATACATATTCCCACTCTCATTATTAGTTGCATATGGCAGTACAGCACTGGGTGACACTAGATTTCTTCACACAGTCTAGGGCACAGACTCAGTATGTACATTCTAACTCAGTTTACTCAWCCACACTGAATCTCATTATCACTAGACACATAAGAACATCTGCAATTTAATGAGTAAAGGTAACATTTTCAAAGGTACAGAGTTGAAAAGAACYTGTTGTTCTTTCACTGAAGGTTATGCAGCAGGTCAGCAACCGAACCAGGAACATCAGGTTTTCCTAATTTTCAATCCAGCGTTGGTGACATATCACTATAAATGAATATTTAGGCATCTAACTATAAATTGGATTTTCCAATATATATTTTTGAATTTGACTATGATTCATTTTTTTTAAATAGATTTATAAACCTAAATGATTTTTGTACTTTGGAAAACTTACACTATATCACCCAATATGAGTGTAAAAGATTTGGGGGGGAGAGGTTGTTCTTTATTTCCCTTGAGGAGAAAAGAGACAAACATTTTCTTAGAAGAAAGATTTCATTTCTCTCTTCCTTTTCCCATGCTTGAATATGGGACCATTTCAAACCATTGACGAATAATTTTTGATGAACATTGAAAACAAACATTGCTCCCTAATGGAGAGAGAGAGTGCTGCCAAATTTTCAAGAATCAATCAAACCTAGAGAAAGTAATAAGGAATTGCAAATAATCCTAATGTGTATAACTGTGTAAATTAATGGTTGGTGTTTTACTATAAAAAAATAATGTAATGCCAAGTGTTCTACAGAAACAATGTAATCAAGACACACTGCCACCCCTTGGTCACAGGATGAAAACGCACGTACATCACTCAAAGTGCTGGAAACCATCCTGCAGATTTTAGGCAAAATCCCAGTAAAATCAACTTGAAGTTATGAATTTTAAAGACAGATTTTACTGGGCCAGAAAATGTATATATACATTTAACCTATTAGCCCACATTAATATAAAGGATTCTGTTCCAAGGGACAAAGTCTTCTTTCTCTCAAAGAGTATTTTCTAAGCTGAAATTTGAGAATTGTCTCTTCTTTCTGACCTTTTATGAAATCAAATCATTCAGAGGAATGGAAAGCTGCACACATTTTTCCCCCAGATCCACCTCCTCCATGTCCTGGGAAGCCCTTTAGACAGCAATATGAGCAGCTCTGACCTGAGGCTTGGTGCCTTGTTTCTGCACTTGTCCTAACTTCTACTAGCAGAGAGCTAGACAACATGAGCTGAGTACTGTACCTGCGGTATCCCAAATTATTTTGCAGTTCACCACTATTAGAGAGATGAGTCAGCCTCTTCACACAGTTATTCCTGAACACTTAAAAATACATTCTCCCTGGCAGATTTTTTCTAATGTATGCACCACCATCATCACAATTAGTAAAGCTTGCAGGAATAGAGGTTAATTTTAAACTGGCAACAAATATCATAGGGATGTTTAATTCTAAAATTAGCTGTAAAGCCAAGTATAAAAACTGTATGACCTCAATATTAGTGTCAATTAGTCGTTAATCACAAAATATATGATGAGTTGATGGGCTTCCTTACCAGTGAAAACCATAATTTTTGCAATTTTTTTTTAGAAGAAAGCTGTAATTTTTATTAATTTCAAAAGGCAGGCTTACAGAATGTCAGTAGGATCTAATTCTGTTTTCATTGAAAGTACTAATTGTTGTAGGAYAACAGAGTTCAGCATCCAACAATCTAACAAGCAGAGGCAGGGGAAGAAACTCATACAGACTTGAACTACAGTAGTTTCTGTAAAYAAACACAGCAGTTCAGATCTGTAGACAGACTTTTTGTTATCAGATTACTATATTTTACACTGATTTTAGGATTACTGTAGCCCTATCAATCCTCCTACAAGGTAAAATCATTCACCTCTTGGGAAAAGGACACACCACTTTTGAAACATCTCCTGCAGCTGAGGCCTCAGCCTTGCTAAAACAGTGTCCTTGACACACATTGTAGAAGGCAATATTTCTTCCTATGAGACAAATAACTAACTGAAAATTAACACTTGCAATTACATGCAACAGCAAGCCTCACACACCAAATTACATTTTTTATACTAATGGTTTTGATGCTTATTTTCTCAGACTCACTCTGTTAACAAATTATCTTTGATTTACTTAAATCTTAATTTATTCACAGAGCAAGAACAGCTGTACTGAACTATTACAAAATTATCATAATTTATATCTGAATGAAAAACTTCTCAAAACTCAAAACAATCTAAAAAAATTTGCAAAATTAGTAAAGTACAATATATAGTCGATGTAGTTTTAAGAAAATGAAATGAAGAAAAAATATTTAAAATTTGGTTATGGAAAGAATATTTCAGTTTTCCTACTAATGACAGCTTCTGTGCTTCTGATCTTGCAGTTTCTATATTGTTAAGTTTCCCATTTAAGTCAGTAGGAGTTTTGGCTAAATAATGAACCTGTAAGAATGCAGCATATGGGTCTTTACATATAAAAGTTTTATGCTATTTCAGTGAAGGGTTCAATAATTTTAACATATAACTTATCATTCAAAATTTAATTTAAAAAGGACTCCCGTGATCATCATTTTATAGTCACTGCCTTATAAAATAGATCAATATTCTGTGTTATAGCAAAGTGCTGATTTTCTTATGTACTTGATTAATGCATTGTTATCATCCCAGTAATTAAAAGGAGCAGGGTTATACACAATCAACATGATACATCTTACTCAGCACCTCCTGGCAGTTGCCTGCAAAAATTAAACTCATTAATCATTGTGATGCTAAAGAAGAATAAGCTTGGAAAAAATGAAAAAGCTCTGTTTTATGGCTTCAAAAATCTRAAGCCAACTTCTAAGGAAAAAAATCTTCCACAATACAGTATAGAAAGCATTAACCTCAACAATTTAAAAGTATAATAATGTTACCAAAATTATTAATAATGTGCTATACCAGCACATTAGAATCTGCATATATTCTTCAAAAATACTGTTTCATATCCAAATAAATATTATCAAAAGGTAATCCCATAACAACATAAAACAAAAATGTCATCAGAATTACATTTATCTTTGTTGCAACAACTACGGTATCAACACTGTCACAGAGCTAAAGAGAAAGTGATTTCCTGGGGTCCTTTATACAGGACCTAGTTTCCTCCTCACTGTTCCAATAATAGCATGATTGTCTGATTCAGGCTAATTTTTGACATGGAAAGTTTGYAATATTTAAATCACATTTTATGCAAAAATTATGTCTACTGTACACGTTTTCTCATATATCTATTATGATTTGAAATTTCCTAAGAACTTGTTAAAATATTAAAGAATGTTATGACTTCAGCTTTGCTACACTTTTGTGTTACAAAARCAATGTCCGTAACTCACTCTCAGTGGTGGATGAAAATGAAGTAAGCAGCTGTCATATTTAATCATGATTTTCTTTAGTTTTAATTTCGTTTAACACAAAGTTACTGCTTCCTCATATAAGTTTCTTCCAGTATTTTTCCATTCAGTAGTATTTCCTTTGGAAAAAATGCTCACTAACAATACTGTGACCTTCAAAGACAAGATCCTGGCTTTTTTTCATCTATTTTATACTGCATTGAGGTCTGTACTGGTGCTTAAAAATATAGCAGTGAATGCAGCACACATATTTCAATAGAGAAAGTCATCATCAGTAACTCATAAAATAATCTCAGTTCCTTTCTGAGTATTAATCACTTGACTAAGTTAACAACAGAATACTCTTCTTCTCACGTTTGTTTTGGTATTTCCAAGTGCGATCAAGCAACAAAACTTTGTTTCCATTTCCAAGCTCTAGCCTGTCCTATTAAATTGATGCTGAAGGAGGAAAAAAAAACGTAAATGTTTTATTACAGCCTTCATCCAAAACTGAAACTGGAAGTTTAATTCCTTCAGAAAGGGGTTTCCAGTGTGTTAAGTCCTTCCCCACGATAAGCACATGCCACTGGCACTGTGCACAAACAGACTGCCCTCCTTCGCGCTTCATCCCCCCATCCTTGCCTGGTGCCTGCCTCACATTTCACTTTCCCTTGGGGGTTTTATGCCCAGAGCGGCTCGTCCCGAGCAAGCTCTGGCACCTGGCACCGGCTCGGGGGCAGCAGAGAAAACCCATTCCCTGAGCTGCGATTTCGGCGTGGCCAAGGTCAGGAACCCGCGGCCGCCTCCCCTGGGCTCCCTAGTGTGGAGCAGCGCGGACAGCTCAGCCCCGCTCAGCACCGCGGACAGCTCCGTCCGCCGCGCTCAGCACCGCGGACAGCTCCGCTCCATGCGCTCAGCACCGCGGACAGCTCCGTCCGCCCCGCTCAGCACCGCGGACAGCTCCGTCCGCCCCGCTCAGCACCGCGGACAGCTCCGCCCCATGCGCTCAGCACCGCGGACAGCTCCGTCCGCCGCGCTCAGCACCGCGGACAGCTCCGCCCCATGCG
>NW_028186612.1:762422-765050 GCF_003343005.1 Rhea americana
CTCCGCCCCATGCGCTCAGCACCGCGGACAGCTCCGTCCGCCGCGCTCAGCACCGCGGACAGCTCCGCCCCATGCGCTCAGCACCGCGGACAGCTTCGCCACTGCGCCCCCGGCGTCGCCCCCTCCCCTCCGCGCCCGCCTTCCTGCCCCTCGGGGTCCTCCGTTCCGCTCCTGCCCACGGCCCCTTCCTCCTGCAACAGACGCTTTGCCAAAGCTATTGCCATGGGCTGCGTCTGCACCCTTCCCGCTCCCGGAGAGCCCCCAACCCCAGGCTGCTATTAGACGGGGCACGTTTCAACCGCCTGACTCSGTCCGCTGAACTTTCTCAGGTAGATGTCCTCCTTGGAATAACAATTCACGCGAGGTGTCCACACCCCCAATCCCTGTTTCTGGCCATTTTGTATGCACTTCCTTGCGGGACACCCCTAGGCAGCACCTTCCCCTCTACGAATTGCACTGCACAACGGTGCACCACCACCACCCCCACACACACTACAGGGGAAGAAAAAAATGTCTCACCTTTTAAAAGCTTATTAATAATAGTAATAATATTTTAGAGCCTGTCAGCATAAATAACTCGCACTTGCTAAACTGCGTCCTCTGCTTCTTGCCTCAATGCTTCTCATGATCAGAGAAGCGGCTCCAGACATCTGCCGTTTCCGAATCAAGAAAAGTGAAATTAAAATAGTCAAATAACGATGAAAATGTGCCCGAGCCCAGTCCCGGCGGCGGGCACTCCGCTGGCTCGCAGCGACACCTAGAGCCCAGCCCCTGGCCGGGCCCCGTGTCCCCGCGTCCCCGGCCACGCCGGGCAGGGCCGGGGCGGGCCCCGGCACCGCCACGGGCCCCCGCCCGCAGCGGCCGGGCCGAGGAGCGCCAGCGCTGAGAGTCAGGAGCTCACGGAGAAAAGTCAAGGCAAGTTCCTGCCAGTGCTGGTCCCTGGGGGCTATCAGCACAACAACCACTTCGGGGGCGGTTTAAACCGATTTGCCTTCTCGCTGGCCAAAGCGTGCTTGCTCTATCGACCGCAAAAGTTTTTAAGAAGGGGTGGGAAAAGGGATGGGGAATTAGAAGACAAATCACGCAAGTTTTTTGTGAACACAACTCTCTCCTCCAAGAGAGTCAGACATGCTACCTCGACTTTAAGCGGTGACTTTTCTAGGAAGGTTTTGAGAAGACCCGAGCCCAGCAGCCAAAGCTAGTGGTGCGTCCCAAACAAGCAATAAGTACTTTCAACCGACAGAAGCATTACTCTGAGCTGCAGCCATTTGCTTTCCCTTGGGTGTTTCCACATCCTTACACTCCTTTGCAAACCTAACCATCACCAAAGATGAGGAGCCGCCCGGTTTRATCTACTGCCAGCCCTTCTTCATCTGCCCCCTTCCTAAATCCGCTCCTTCCCTCCCCGACAGAACTAGGAGCAAGTGACCCAAGGCAGTTTAACCCCATCAGCCACAGCAGCAAGCCGGCGGCTTGTGTGAGTCATTCGTTACTAAGGCAATGTGCAGATGCACCCTTAGAAGTCGCTTCTCCCCCTAGCAGCGCGGGAGCGGAAGGTGCGCGGCCGAAGTTTGCACCTTCCCCTGGGGGCTCGTCCGCGGCACCCGGAGCCTCGGCGGCGGCCGGGGGCGGCGAGGAGRGAGCCGAGGCCGAGCAGCGGCTGCTCAGGGGTTAAAAAGTTTCCCCGCGGCCAAGCTCGGCAGACTGCCGGGAAAGCGAGGAGGGAGGGAAGAGGTGAAGCCTTCTGCCCCAGGGGGGAGTGTTAAAGGCTGAAATATGAAATAATCGCTGAAAACAAACAAACGAAYGAACAAAACACCTTGCAGCCTCGCCTGGAGGGAGATCGCCGGAGCCGTCCCCAGCCGCCGAGCCCCCAGGTCCCCCAGCCCGGCTCCGCGGCAGCAGAGAGCCGCGCAAGGCAAACGCCAAGTAAGTGAAGGAAGCCCGGAGGCAGCGCGGAGGCCGGCGCGCCCGGGAGCCCCTCGCACGGGTCAGGGTGCTCCGGCCGAGCACCGGCCCCGGCGGAGGAGGGGTGCAAAGAAATGCACGGGAGGGAAGGCGAACGACGGCGGCGGCTCGCAAGAAATCGCAGCTAGGGAGGGCACAGACAGAGAGACAGACACACACACACACACACACACACACACACACACACACGGCAGGATTGGGGAGTGGGGGGACCCAAAACAAAACAAAACGCGAGCAGGACCGGCGCTTACATCCTCCTCCTCGCAGTCACTTCGCGGCTGGTACTGGAAGCGGGGCCGGCTGTTTTCCTGTTGCAATGGACGCGGGGTCTTGGCGGCAGCGCTGTCTTCCTCGTTGCACTGAGCACCCAGAAGGTGACTCGCTTCAGGGGGGACGGGGAAYGATCTGGAGGTGTTGATCTTCCCGCTGAACCTCTGGTACAGCGAAGCCATGAAGTCAATCCGCGGGAAACGAGGGGGAGAGAGGGAAAGAGAGACGCTTCTCCCTCTCTCTCTCTTTTTTTTCCCCCTCCTCTCTTCTTCTTTGGCTACAGCATGCTACACGCGAGCGAGTCTCAGTCACACATCAGTGGAAGGGAGAGCGAGGGTTACTGGTCCCCGTTCCTCTACACCAGCATCCAGGGAGAAGCGGCGGGGGGGG
>NW_028186612.1:766025-800915 GCF_003343005.1 Rhea americana
TCCGGTAAATCGTGTCTCTTACTATTTTTGTATTAATTCCTTTTTGCTGCATTAAAACGTGCTTCAGCGCCCCTCTGTGGAAATCCGCCCAAAGTGGCTGTCGGCAGAAGCAGCCGGCGATAAACAAGCGCGGGTGGGGGCCGGGCCGGGCCGAGCCGAGCCGGACCGGGCCGGGCTCCGCGGCCTCCCGCCGCCGCCGCTGCCCCTGCGCGGCCGCGCTGCGGGGCGGCGCCTGGCGCCGGCTCCCGCGCCCGCGGCGGCCGCTCGTTAGTGCTGCCGGCGGGGAAAAGGGGCATCTGCTCCAAGCAGGCCCCGGGGAGGCGGCCAGGGGCGCCCGGCTCCTCCCGGCACGGACGGAGGGTGCCGATCCGCGCTGCTCCAGCACCAGCCTCCGGGGTTGCCATAGCAACAGATGCTTAGGCTTAAAGGAAAGTGCAAAGTGGCCGAGTTGCACTCCCCTCTTCCTCCATAGCAAAACCCGCCTCRTCTTTGACCTCCAAGTTCGCTGGCGATACTGGGATTACGCGGTGTCCTCTTACGGGACGCACGCAGAGCACAGGCCAGACCTTGCCCGTTCCTGTCCAGAGACTCCTGAACAGCTCAAAAACTTGATTATACTTTAGGAAGTGCATCTGATGGGCTAAGATGTTTTTAAACACAGTTCTTACTTAAAGTTCTAGTTGTTAAGAAAATATTATCTTTGATATATTTAATTTCATTAGCCTAAAAAAAAAACCCCAGTAGATCATGTACACAATTTTTAAAGTGTTCTTAAATAAGCCGTTCTCTTCCACTCCTATTATTTTAAACAATCGCCTGATCAAAAATCTCTTTATATCTAAACAGTTTCATCCACTGCTTTTTATTTGTGTCTTCAAAGTCAGGTATGAAAAGTCTTAACATTTAGATGAAAAGGGAACCTTATCAAGAGAGAAAACACAAACACACGCTCTGCCTCCTTCCTGATGGGACTTGAAAGAATCATTTTGATCTTCAGAACCGAGATCCTGACATTTAATTAAAAAAATGAGATGAACATGAAAACTCTCTGAAGCAAAGGTCTAGCTTCTAAGCCACAGCGACGTACATCATGAGAGGTAACTTTCCAGAAGCCACTGGGCCACTTGSTAAGTTACGTTTCCGCGACAAGTCAACTGCACATTACCAGCAAAACCTAGACAGTTACCTCAGCTAAATTCCATTATAAATCGCACTAACAGTGACTTTAAGATTATTCAGAATTGCCAGCAACTAGCAATGAAAAAAAGAAATGGAACAAGAGAATCAAATTAAAAGAAATAATACGTTTTTAACTTCTAAGGAAAACTAGGGCACAAAGGAATAATCAAAGAAAGCCACAAAAAGGCAAGACTAAACCACCAGGCAGAAAAACACCACAGATTAAATGTTTGAATTAGAAAGTCTCAAAGAAAGTGTAGAAAAAAAATAAGCATTCTACTTCACAAAAAGAACAGYGCAAAACTGAAAGAGTCACCAAGGACCAATATAATTCCAAATGCACTCACTTTGTGTTTTTAATTCTTAGGAATCAAGATTTCACATAATGAAGTTTGTCTAGTCATGCGCACACATATTGTGCATACATGTGTGTACAAAATTCATGGAAAAACGGTATTAAGGGAACATAAGATTGCAGTGCCAGATACTTAAAAAGCTCAGTGAAAAATAAAGCAGCCAAATAGCCTCGTACACCAAAAAAATCCTGATCATGCAGCTTCAGGCTGTGATTCATTTGCCCTGAAATAAATAATTACAGCTATTTAAAGCCTTTCCTAATTCCTTCTCTTTACCCCATGGCAGACCAGGGACAGCAGAAGGAAGCCATGACATGCCCTGGGTACTGCAGTGGATGAAGACAGTTTGCACCAATATGCTACATCATGAATTGCAACACACTCTTCTGTAGCTCTGCTACAGCGAGAGTGACCTTGTGCAGAAGGTCTGAGTAGACAGCTAGAGGCAGAAATGTCTCAAATAAACTACAAGAAGATTCACCAGAACCAGTCTGTCAATGCCATTATTAAAAGCAGGATGATTTTTCTGAGTCATATGGGACCCAGATGATTTCATTAGGGACTTTGGAAAGCACTTCAGTCTGCCTGTGCACAAGTTATCTCAGGATGTAGGTTGTCCCCTACGAGCATATATTATGGTAGTCTAGTCTGCCTCTCTCGGGGAAGGACACAATTTGGCATTACTGAGTCAGTCACAGCTCAGCACTCGAAGTCCTTCACTCTTTCCTCAGTTAATTCACTGTGTGTGACGTTGAGCCCAGGGTCTTCTACCTCTGCGGGTTATGTGACCAGCTACTGTCATGCAGCGCGCACACCAACGGGACACAGAAAACAGGATGGAGCCAAAAGAAGGCAGAGAACATGAGAATAAAATGGCAATAAATAATCACCGTATCAGTAACTGTGGCTTCATTACAGCAAAAGAACAACTTGGTCTGTGGTGATATTTGAGGAAAAGAAAGTCACTTGTATAATGAAGTAAGTTTAAAGRGGTAAAATATTTCAGAAGTGTAAGCATAAGAGTCATGTCTTTAAACATACAGCTTATATATGTGAGAAAAAATCCTTTCCTCAAATCCTGCAAACAGATCCCAAGATAAAAACCAAGGCATTTCAAAACAAACATTTTTCTCAAGTGTCTCCTAGTTGTATATTTAATTCAGTATCAAAAGTTTCGCGTGGAGGTTTGATTCCTAACTAGTAACATTTCCATCAAAATAAAATATGTTAGCTTATTTCCCCTGCAGCAGCAATGTAATTATGTTTTACTGACATTTTTAAAGCATATAGGTAAAAATGACACTTTTCCTTGCTGTAAAAACAAGCTGCATTCCCACATCTGAGCACTATTAATGTAACACTTATCAAAAGCAAGTCAAACTCAAGCCCTACTGACTTTAAAACAACACATAAAAGACTTCTTTTTGGACAAGTCTCCTCAGAATGACACTGGCAAAGAAACAATCTAGCAATATTTCTCCTAGATATTAAAAAATACATTATTTCTCACTGCCAGGGAATTTAAGTATTGAGAACAGTTATTAATCTTCTGACCTTATTAAGCAATTTATGCTCACTTAAACTTTGAACTTGTCATATAAACAATATAGCTTTTGTTGCAGACATAGGTAAGCACATTTCCAGTTGTCACGGGCCATAGTTACAAGTAGCTGATTAGCRGAAAATGTTAATTAAAGTCATATTTTCTATACAGTTCTTAATGGTTGAAGACTTTAMTTTTCCCATGAAATTTTAAAGAAATTTTAAAATTCCCTGATTATCTTTTAATATCATTCAAGAAAAATCCAAATTAATGCTTGATCTTAAAATGATTATATTTATTAATAGAGTTAATAAGTATTTATTAATACAATTGTCTTGTCTCTCTGCTTTTTTGTTTTAGTAACAWCTCTCCAGGCACTAAAGAAACCTAGATTCACTATTTTAACTCCCGTGATAAGTGTTAGCCAAGATAAGCAGCTCCAGTTCATGAATTTTTCATGGCCTCAGGCTTATGTCATCTATATATTTTCTGCCTTGTGTCATCAAAAAAAAAAAAAAAAATCAAGAGAGAAATTCTCTTACCTATGTGAAATACAACAATCCAGKCCCTCTGGATACACTTGATCACTCTTTTTGATCAAATGCATGTGCTGGGAGAGAATATAGTTGTGTCAAGACAAGTGACACTAGCGCTGATGAAGATGGGAATATCATGGACTATGGAACTAGTATGCCAATCTGCTCACTTTCTTATGAAATTATTACTGCTAAGAGAATCTCAAAGCAAATTCCATAGAAATGCAGCACTGGACAGTGAGCGAGCCTAGAGCACAAAAAGGCACATTTCTCTTAGGCCACACAACTCACCAAGATTACTCAAATAACACTCTGCTGGCTTTACAACTATTATGAATAAATGAATAAATAAGCTTTTGAAGCTGGATTTAGAGAACCATTAGGAAAATTAGTTTTCTGGACACTGTGAGAATAATTCAATACCCTTCAAGTGGTTGAATAAATGTATGAATACTTTTTGTGGGAAAACAAAGTTCTGATACTTAAGTACTGGGAACAATATGCAAGAGTATGTACAGGATACAAAACTTTTGGGAGAGAAGACAGTAGATTGGAAGAAAAGGCTATTCAGGAAAAGATATGGACCTAGGGGAAGCAATGAAGAAAGAGAAAGCACATACAAGAGGCAAGGACATAGTGAAACACCAGGAAGGCTAAGAGAGAAAGGAGATGAAGTCCGGTAAGGTCAAAGAGGCAGAGAAGAAACGTGCCAAAGCTGGCGGAGGTGGAAAGCACCAACACAGTGGAGAGCAGGGAGAAGGGCTGGAGTGTTACAAGTTTAATTGGAGCTGCACAGGATTTTCAAAGCTGGGGAGATCAGCCACTCCAGAGGGTGCTTCAGACATCTGGTGGATAAATGTTTGGTCTGTGGTCTGTAGACAGATCAGTACCTCCAGTATGTGATTTTATCCACCAGAAGTCCTGATAAGCCTAATTGAATGAAATCAAGAACATGTGGCTGAATATCAGCAAGTACTTCCTGCTAGATTGAGCAGGATTGTTTCCAGAGGAAACAGTGAAAATGCCGAGGACATTTATAAATAGCCAGTACATGGCACGAAGAAAATGTGCTGTAGGAAATAACCCTGCCAACGGTTAGGGGATAGACTACATGACTGAGAAGGTCTTTCCCATCTCTAATTTCTGATTTTGCAACTGGTGCAAGAGTGATGAAAGGCAGATAAAAAAAATACACAGAAGAGAGTGTTCAGGGACTGCAGTTGTGCAAGTTTGCTGCCAGAAAAGGAAACTGCAAGGCCTAAGCAAACAAAGGTACAGACACACATGTTTTTTGCACAGCTGTGCAGCACAACGTGGTCTCAGCCTATGACTGGACCTAGTACTGCAACATATGCAAATAGTAATTTGTGCTGAAGATTGTCCTTCTTGTCCTAATTAATATTCTGTCTTTGGACGCTTTGTCTGAGAGCAGTTAGGACAAAATCCCAATTCTAAGCCTTCAAGACAAGCCAAGACGTTAAGCAGTAAAGTTACAAATACATGCAGTTTTCTCTGGGTGCCAAGAGCAGCTGGCAGTCATGCRAGACCCAGCTAACACCGCTGAACTGATTTCTACTATGCGTATTCTTCTCTTTGCAACGTGCCAGTGTTCGATGCTCAAGTCAGATATGCCATGACGACAACCAGTTTGCCTGATTAACACAATTTCTCAAGAGGGTAATCAGTAAGATAAGGAAATGAATTTAGCTTCAGAAAGGCAAAGGAGGCTGTTGCAGGAAAAAATATCCAAAAAAGTATCCATTTTGCAGAAGTATCCGTTGGCATTTCATCAGCTGCTCCAGGTGGACTCTGTCTTGAGGCAAGGGACTATGTTCTGTTCTACCTGTGAAGCAGATATATGGTGCTCTTGCTCCATCTTAAGTGCTGAGCCACATTTGCACAAACCTTGATGGCACATGTTGCCATTCTCTTCTAATCCAGGCACTATAAAACTGATAGCACACAGAAGCAGCATACTTCAGAGAAATTCTGAATTTCCATTTCCCCMAAAGCACTTGGACATGCAAAATCTTAGTGAATCAGAAGGGATTAAACCAGTCAGCATTTCCAATGCATGCCAGAGTTTTCAAAGGGAACAGACAAGACAAAATAGTTTGATTTAAAGACCTCCTTCTTAYAATACAGAGATTTCTTTTAGGCAGATCTGTGACTCTTTGGACTAGCTGTCCAAAGACAAACCGACAGCTTTCTTGTTTTGAGGAAGAGAACTAAAAGCTAGATCTAATAAAAGACCTTGGTGATGTAATGATGCAGTTTCAGGTTTTGGACTGCCCAAGTTGAATGAAAAGCCTATTTTATGAATATGGAGAAAAAGAAGCATACGGAGAGAGACTGGCATCTCAAAGTGCCTAACCTGAATACTTGTACGGAGAGTAATTTAGCCACTAGGCTAACAAAATATTTTCCTCCCTTTTTGTTCTCATTCTGGTAGGCTTCAGTAAGTACAAATCTCCTCCTCCTGCAGCCTTTTACAAACAAAGAGCCACGGTGGATTTTTGAAGACCCCACTCTGTAGGAGTGTGTTGGATACACTCTGGGAATAAATACTCAGTGATCAATGATCTTAAAGGCTATAAACACCACTCTATCCAGGTTCTGGTTTCCATCAGGATTACAGACACAGGTGAAAAGGGCATTCTTGAATGTGCACAGGACTACCACCATAGGTACCTTAGAAAGTTTTCAGACAGAATACTAGTGACTTTGAACCATCTGGAGCTAAGTAATCCKTAAGCAGGGATTTTATGGAACACAGTTTTAGACTTCGCTGTTTGAAGTCCCTTACAATCTCCTTAAAGTAAATAATTCCTTTTAAGATTTGGTCCTAATTTGAATTCATAGATGCTTGTGATACTTCACTTGTAGTGTCGGAGTATGTTTCTTCCTGCTCATTTGTCTTCATAAATTGATTAGAAAGAAAGYTTGCCAGTCCACTTAGTTTCCTAAGAACAAATTACTCCATTTGTTCTATCCACCTGTCCTAGTACCATAAAGCCTGAAATAGTTGAGGCTCTCTGAAGATATTCTAGATGTTTGTTAACACTTTCAGTCAACTACCATTAAGTATCAGCAAATATATTGGATTATAAATGAGTGTCCAGACAGTGTATTTCATTTTTCAAGATGTGGAAGACGCAACGAATACTGATAGGAGATTAACAAACTCTGTCCTTTCAGGTTTAACAGAGGTTTATGAGCACAGGCATATAGTATTGACCGACTAGCCAGTCGATGAGAGACATCCATTTTAAATACCTCTTAGGATTTGCTGTGATTTAACTCATCTACGTATGTGTTGCCTTTTAACCTTACTGCAACTTTTCAAAGGCACTAAGGTCAGGTATTTAGTAATGTTAGGTACTCGAATGCATGCTGGAATTTTCAAAATCAGACTCATGATGGTGGAATCAAGATGAGCCTCTGCTTTCAAAAATTCCAATGGACGTTCAGGAGCACCTTTGTATATTTGCTATATGTACCTAAATATAGGGATATATGATTTCTAGTTACAGGTTAAGCCAATGTAGAGCTTGTTGGCTTGCTAAATAGTATCTTTAAAAAATAAATAAATTCAAATCTTCGTGAATCTAGCTTTCTTTTCAGACATGCATATTACCAGTCCTTCCTGGCTTAGGGGGAGATATATACACATATAGATACACACACACATACACACACTTGCTGAGGAATCATAAAAGCATACCAGGTGAAAYGAATAAAAGCAAGTGTGAAAAACAACTTCAGGGATGTTCCAAAAATTTCACCACAAAGACAAAAGCAATTCAGGACTCAGCTAAGCAAGCAAATACAAGCTGTTTCATCATGATCTACATATGACTGAAATTTTCACTGCAACTGATAATTTCAAACCTCTGAAAGAAGTCTGATTTGCTCTTCTAGGAAAAAAAAATCTAATTCCCTGAGTTATGCAAGTACACAGCAGTATTCAGATCCTCTTGTTCCTCTTCACAAAGCAGGCAAGCAAGCAACTAGGCAGCTAAAAATGTCACAGCAGAGCTCCAAGAAGTCCATCACACTTTCTGCAGTAATGACACCAACAGGACTTCAGCAATATAGAGCTGAATTTTGTAAAAGCATCTACACTGAAAGAAATTGTTGAAAAAAATGAATCTACAATAATTAAAGGCAATAACAATTTCTGTTAAAACAACAGTTATTAGAATCGCTGATGTTTCCCCTCCAGGAACAAACAGACAGAAGCAGCTCCAGAGTTTAACTGGAATTTAAGGTGCTTGATAATCATGAAATTGTTTTTCTCAGCACTACAACTTCAATGAGTTCATATAAATAAGCACATTAAAATCATCTTCAGTTTCATGAAACTGAGTGAAGTTTACCATTTCTGTGTACAAATTGTTTATTCTATCCATTACTCACCAATTAGAACATAATGTCTTTGCCTATAATGTCTACCTAATAACTCAGTAAAACAAAATTCACTACCGATCCTAGGGATAATAAATTTCTTGGAAATATCCTTTTCTGAGAAAAAAAAAAGTATTCCTGTTCAAAGGGACACATCCTTCTGGTATAATTGCTGCCGAAAGCTTGGTATTTTTGGAAGTGGATGACACCTCAAAAACAATTAACATGACCTAGTTGTGTCATTTAGAAACATAAAGGTCCTTCAAGATAAAGCATATGTGGTCCTGACATTTGCAGCATATTGTGACAAATGTAGGCAACAGCTTCTCCAAGGTGGAAACATTTGCTGGATGTCAGAGAAGACATAACCAGAAAGTGGGACAAAGCCACCCCAAAGAGAGATAAAACTCTTTTTTTTTTTTTTTTTTTTTTTTTTTTTGGTTAGAATTTGAGATGTCCTATTGGACCTGTAAGAATTTAAATGATCTGGGATTTTCCTGCTAAAAGACATCATCTTCCCCACCTTGAGATACTCAGAGATACTCATAGTAGATAAATGAAAGAAAACACAGAAGGCTCAAATCTTTAGAATTTGCTGCTTTTTTATGTCCAAAATAGTATTACTTTCAGGACACTCGGAAAGGTCAATTTCTAAACAGTAAACTGACAGTGATTTCATCTTCGGCCTGCATTTTCTATGCAGAGAAGTACTGCTTYGAGTGTAATATGGCTGTATTCTGAGCTTATGATTAAGGGCGGAGGGGCTCCCTGTCTCTGTGGTTGACCCTTGCCTGGGATTCTCACGCTGGGCTTCAGCTCCCCACTCTGCCACCAGCTCCTGCCACGTACAATTCTCTAGCCAGCCTACCTAGTTGGAGAGGTGCCGCAGGAGCTGCACGTCCTTCCACCTCTCAAGCCCCACACGTGCCCCAAAAATGTGTTAAAGTAGGTTTGTGGGTCAGCTGCTCTGTGGGCTGTCAGCGTATCCCGTGTTCGCACTGCAGCCATGGTGGGAGAGGTATGATTGCACCTTCTGCTTATTTTAGGAGCAGCCTAAGGCAAGTTTACAAAGTAATCATCTCTCTCTCTTTCTCTACCTCTCTTTTTTGCTGCTCAAAATGCCTTTACATTAAAAAAAAAAGATACTGATTTGTTCTCAATGTGACTGTTAAGCTGACAGCAGGCCTTCAAGATGAGAACACATATATTATATTAAATATGCTCCATCACACATAATTTCTGTCTATTATCTAGTTCATATTAGAAAATAGTTGTCATTTCTTTATTAGATCCCTTTGGAAACTCATTACTGTTGGACCCTGCCCTCTACCGACGTGCCTCTCCTGTGAACACGCCATCTGCTACGCACATGACAACCCAGACGGCACGCTTTAAATGAGATAGCTGTTTTATGGGAAGAGAGGCAAAAAAAGAACGAAGCAAGGACAGAACTGAGCCTAAACGCTAGTAATTCCTATTTCCTATGGCATTTGGTAACGTAATAACTAGGGAGGAGGGAAAAAAGAATACATTTTGATTTTGTTTAAAGTTTATTTTTTTTTAGTAATGATCAGAAGAAATTTGATTTGGCTCAATATATGTTTTATATGTAAGAGTTTGGATCACTTTTTACACTTTGCAGATAAAATTGTTTTGTTTATAGGGTCTGTCGAGCTTTTTCTCCRAGTCTGATACAGAAAACATGCCGGAGCTGGTAGAGGTTGCAGTGGTAAACAAGGAGCTGTGCCATTCTGCTAACCTGGAGCATTAGCACCTACCGCACGGAGCGGTGCCTGCGGGGAGGCGAACGCTGCCACCCCCCAAATCTGTGCCCTCGGCCCAGTACACTCTTATTACAAGTGACAAGGAAGTTGGCATTTTGGTATCCGTTTTCATTTGGAGACCTGTAAGTGGAGACAATATCCATTAGGACTCACAATAAACTTCTGAAGTAAAACTCGTTGCTGCTGTGCTACAGACRAGGAAAAGCGGAGCGAAGCGATTTGCTCACACTCGTCCGCGCTGGGGGCAGACGAGTGCGCAGATCTCCTCTCACAGCCACTTAYTCGACGGCGTAATGACATTTCCTTCCTGCGAGTACCGAGAAAGCTCAGCAGAATTAAAAGGAGGTGGAGTGTCCGGCAAGGTGCCCCTTGCTAATTTTGGAAGCAAAGGGCCCAGACCTGTGTCCGTTCATCCGGTCCGGTACACAGCAGAAGCTGGCTTAAAATAGGCAGCTAAAGGAGGAGGAAARAAAGAAAGCTGAAGTTGGAGAACTTTATAACAAAGACCATAAAACTTCCCTGAGAGGGAACACTCTGCCTAAGTCAACGCTGTAAATGTCACTGCGAGGTGCAAGTAATTCCCCTAGTTTGCAATACTACCCTGTTGCTTATGCCAGAGTTCTTTTACCATMTTTTGCAATCACAGTCCTGAGAAAAACATGCAGTTTGCTCTTCCTGTAGGGTCCTCGGATTTCTTACCCTGGCACGACTGACAGAAAAGCCGTAGTTACTGCAGGCACGGAGAATGCTTTATGCTCAGCATAAAATCATTTGACAATCCAAGGAAAACTTTCCTGAGTTTCTTGTTCAGATTCCAGTGTGATGAATTTTATTCTGTGGGAGCTTTACCTGAGTAAGGAGTGCAGGATCTGACAATATCTGAGCAGTTTAGCCCGAAATATTAAAATGATTTATAACTCTGGAAATAAACATTTGAAAAAAAACTGTAAATACAGATCAGCATCACCACTTGAGGGTGCTGCAGTAGTTCTTAAATATTCACTCAATGATGTGCTAGTAGGCAGGTATTTGTACGCAGAGCTACACAGCAGTAATTCACTTAATTACTTCTAYGGAGGCACTTAAAATATTTGGAATTAAATTCACACAAAATACAAGGGCTGAACAAGAGATCTTCGTCTGAAATAAAAGTTTACATTCCAAAATCTTTCTGGCTAAGGTGAAAAAATATTCTCCTTAAAAGGGGGGAAGAAAAACCAATATCAACTAGAATAAAAAAGGACCCTCAGTTATGCAAGCACATGCATTTCCAATCTGGAAAAAATCATTACAGATATAAATTCTGAGCTCTGTACACACACTTCCTTTGAATGTGGTACAAGAGAATGTTTTCCAATGCATACTAAATTGATTTTGCTATAAACTGTTATAGGATTATAGGCAATTTGAATAGTCTTCACTACAAGAAATACATAGAACTAGTCTCTGTAGGAAATATATTGAATAGTCAGTAAAACAAAGAGCAATACCAAAATACAATAGATACTGATTCAAAAAGGCCACAGCAACCTAAATGGAAGGACTGAGCCAAACATTATCTAGGATTCTCCTATTTTGTAGTACCTCCCTTTTATCATAAAGGAAATAATTTACTTATGAGGGTATATTCACATGAAAAAGAAAAAGATAAGAATTAAGTTAAAAGAAGCTTATGAAATTACTATACATGTAAAAGTATAATGATGTCTCATAAAATGTGCCCTGGTTTGGAAAGTCTGTGCAGTTCTGCTTCTTTTATCTGTGCCTTATTAGACACTCAAGAGAGCTGGGAAGCAATTGTTTGATGATACACTTGGAAAACACTGATGTAGTGAAGCTGGAACTGCTGGTAGAAAAAGCCCTAGTTTAAAACAAAATTCCCAGTTCAAAGACACTTGTGGATGGGGATTTATTGTCTAAGTTCAGAAGATATAAAAGGACCGTTTTCAAACTGAAAATAACACAGATTTATTCCCAAGAAAGAATTGATTTTTAAATCCCTGTGAAGAATGATAAAATAAAAAGTCCAAAACGAAAATAAATCATTTCAGTCAAACCAAACTAATTTTAATCTTTGGCTCACTATGGAGCAGTCATTTCCAAGACTGCTTACCTATCCCAACTCACCACAGCAAAAGTTTTCAAAGTCTTGAAACCTGAGTCCTCGTCAGCTCTAGCTTCTTTGCTGGGTGCCACATTGTATTGAAAGGTTTTCTAAAACTACTGAAACAGATGATGATTACGTGGATCTTGATCTTGAAGTCAGAACACTGRTATCAGCCAGAACAAGACTGTTCGGGTGTGAAGGTGAACATATCCAGGAACAAGATAAGTACTAGGAAGGTACTCTGCAATGAAAGGTAGGGTCTCAGCCTGCTTCCATGTCCTGTCCCTTAGGGGACAGTTAATGTTTTGCTTCTGAAGTCAATATCCTTTTTTTTTTTTTTTTTGCCCTCTGCTCACCCTGAGCCATAGCATGTCCTTCCCAAGGTTGCACCCACAAAGAACCGATCCAATTTTAAAATAAGACTGTTTCTAAACTCAGTGAGCATCTTGATCCAGAGCACAAGCACAGCCGAACAAATGCTCGTGCCTTACAAGCCAAGAAAGACCAAAGGAAAGTATATGAGCTGAGGATGAGTGTGTCAGAGASAGCTAGAAATTCATTCYRCAAATGATAYGCTTATCTACACACTTCCTTCTCTRGCCTTAGCCCTGCTAATAGACTGGAGTCATTTGGCCCCTATGTTGCAATACTCTGTAACTCATCATCAGAAGAAGAACCCAAAAGTTACTCTAGCTTCCTTACATGAACAGGAGTAATCWCTGAACCTATGCAGCAAGCCACTGCTTTGCCTGTGCATCTGAGCAGCTGAAATTAGAGCCAGTATGYCAATATTTCCTTTCCTTATAAAAATTCTATTAGAAATATGGAGACAATCTTGACACTATGTGCGTTTTCATATAGCCTATTCATTTCTACTATGAAATGTAGCTACTCAGCTACTCATTCTTTAATTTTCATTATTTTACAGACAGTGCCCTGATTATTCATATGAGAGTGGTTACCTTTTAAATATCTCTATAAAAGCCTTTACACATAATTAACATTAGTACAAGACTTACCCACTTCCCTGAACCAAGCTCACAGATACCAGAGGAACATCTCCAATGAGCAGAAGAGAAGGTATCTATATTTTTTACAAGTTGAAGAACTGCTGGGCCAGGGGAGGGAAGGCTTTATTAAAGGCAAGAATAGCAGAAGAAGGTAGAATAAGCTCTTGGCCTCATTTTTAGCAAGAGCAAATCTCACACTGGTGTACRTGTACATGTAACTCCAAAGTGGCCACACAGGGGAAGAATCAGCAAACAGGCCACAGCAGGAGATATGGCCRGAGGATGTATAGACAAGAACTCCTGATTACCAATTCTCATTTTCATGATGTGTGAAATTATGCCTCCAGTGAAGCAATGCATTTACCTCCTCTTAACTTCAGGCAGACCAGGATTAAATTTTGGGCAAGCTGCTTTGATTCTATTTAAGTTGCCCCAGGAATAAAATGTGTGTATAATAATCTCCACCTACCCCAGAGGGGCTGTGAAGATTAATGGTAGGAAAACACCTGGATGCCAAGGACAGACATTTGTCCTAGTTATGTCTATATATGAAAAATCGTCAGACCCTTTTGTCTCCAGAAAATAATCACAGTTACTTTAACATACATTTTCAAGATAAGAATTTTTACTCAAACCAGAATATATCAAAATTATTAACAAGTAACATGTAACATTGTAAATATATTTCACTGGGAAAAGGTCAGTATCAAAACTGTGAGACTTCCATTTACATTAGAGTAACTCATATTGCCTTCTCTTCATCAGCCAGGTATTTCCATAACTCTATGCTGTCTTTCAGTCATCTTATTTAACAAGAAAGATTTAAGTTTTGTGGAAAATGGCACTACAGAAAAGGCACATTTATTAAGTCTGCCATTGCATATTCTTTGGTATTAACTTTTTTTTTCCAATAAATAATGTTATTATTTATTGCACACTGATACCTTACACCTAATTCAGTTTAATTATACTGTAACATGGTGGGTAAGGTTTCTAATTTTCCTTCTGTAAATAACTGGCATCATAGCAGATGCTTGTAAGCAATCACACAAATGAGGAATGCTTCTCATATTAAACTGCTGTGGTTTCCTACGCACAATGTTTCTGAAACATTTAAACCTTTGGGCTGAAATATTGCGTTCAAAGGAGCACGGGGTTGCTCGTGTGCATGTAAGTAGAAGAGAGCGACAGCTACATAAACACTGAATTACGGCATATTGCAAAACACCCCAAACATCCCTCTAGAAGGATCACAGAAGTATTTCAAAACATTCCCACTCAGACAAGCAGGTCCTGAGCACTCCATTTCCCGCATAGCAGGGTCAGGCTCCACCAAGTTTTTACTCCACTTCTGTGCAGCTGGCATAAAAAGGGGACAACAACGGATTTCATTATTGCTGCATCACATTCTCCCTCCASGGCTCCACTAGATGAGCAGGAACATTGCTACTGTTGAGGTAATTAGCATGGGCATTTAGCAAGAGACTGTTAATGTTTCACTGAAACACACATAGCAAAAGATAAATAATTCCTCCCTTAAGATCTAAACCAGAAGAATAATTAACAGCTGGAGAGGAGGAGAAGCAAAAGGCTAGGAAGGTATACACTCAAACCCGCAGTCAGCTGTTCAATTTTTGCAGAAAAAACATGCATGCTTGCACATGATACCCTCTATTCATGCCTCTATCTTGTACCAGCAAAGCCACTGCAAATTTCTCTACTTACAATGAGAGTAAGATTGCACCAGAAATTGCAAATGCTCATCCCTTAGAAATGGGTGATCCAAATAATGTGACTGTATGGCCCAGTCCCATAGGAAAGGTTGCAGAGATCGGCCGGCACAGAAATCATTGCAGGATTAGGGTTTCAGCTTCATGCTACAGTGGTAACACTCCGGATACTCACCTCACCAAGCAGCATCTCACTGTCACTCTGTGAGGAGCTACAAGCCTGCTTTTCTGATATATCCCCTGCATTCTCAAGCTTTATCAGTCTTTTTCTTGGAAGGATAATGCTTGACTGTCTCCCARTATTTAGCAACTCCCTTGCTCCTCAGGAAGAAGGAGAAACACTCAAAGGAGAATTAAGATTAATCAACAGCTGTGGGTTTAACTTCTAATTCAAGAAAAAMAGAGCTGGCACCAATTTGTCCTTCCTTGCTTGCTGTCCCAGGTAATGTCCTACCTCATTTCTCTCTAGAAGGCATCTTCCCATGCTGAGTGGGGACTTTTCCCCAGGAAATACAGCTTGTCACCATGTAAGCCTCCTTGGAATGGCTTCTCAGCATTCCCACACCCAACATGCTGCCTGCCAGCACCAATATCCCCCTCTCTTAAACACACAATAGCCCTGGCCAGACTCTGGGGTAGTTCCTACTCTGCACAACTCCAGTCTCCTCCTAACTCAAGTAGAGAGATGGAAGGTTACATAATTTATTGGGACAAGCTCGGACTAGGCTTCCTTACCTGTGAAGGGGAGTGGTCTATGGTCAAATATCCTTTTTGAAACTGCTGCATTTCAAGGTTGAACTTTTCAGATATTTTGAGCATGTGGTTGCCTAAATCCCATTAAGTTTATGGAAAGGTCTGAAATAACATGTCCTGTTTAGATCCAAGTGTCTATTTATGTTCTGCTTTGAGACATTATGAACTTTTCTTTGGGTTTTATAAAGCTCYTTCCTTGGCCAAGAGCTAAATGCTGCTGATGATGTGTGCAAAGAAAGCACTGTCCATCATTGTCTTCCATTTACRTATCTCTTCCAGAGTTCAGGCACGCTTCAGGGCATACCAGAGCAAGATATATGTACCACACTCTTACTCGTAGCAGTCCCGATTTACTGTGTATCAAGACAAGGGTGAGCAGAGGTAGGCTTTCCCTTTCTTCTCYCAGGAACTTTGAGTCTTTAGGCAGCAGATCCATAGTTAATACAGCTAATAGCATGCTACACACCTATCTCACTTCCCTCCTACAAAATTATATGCTCTTGTTTCAGGTTTGCTTCTCCACACAGGAGTAGCCAGAGCRCTCTGCAATCCAGGCAGGACAGCACAGGACACAGCCTGCTCTGGGAAGACAGGAGTATATTTCCTGTGCCCAGCTACTTTCCTGTTCCTAGGACTACCGGTGAGCTGAGGAAGTAGGGAGTGATTTGCATTCATTTTTTAAAATCATGCAACCAAATAAATGAGATGTTTTCTGTCTGCAGAACTGAGCAAYGGGGAGTTCTGTAGGAAAAGAGTGATTTATAAAGAACAGAAGGGAAATACTACCTGTGCTACTACAGCTTATTTGGTTATTTAGATTTAAAATGATTAACAAATTTGCCTCTTCATGGCTCTTAGTGCCCTAACGTTATTAACCACTCAGAAAAATTTCAACGACTTTAAAGTAATCAGTTTTACAGATGCTCAGTCATCTCGCTGCTTTCACAGCTATCACTTCTTCAGTGCTATGGATCTCAAGTCTTCTCTGCCTTTTACAGCATACTCAGATTCTTTAAATATGGGCTATTTCAGATCTGYGATCAGGAAAATGTTCCAGACTGCTGGAGAACACTCTGCTAATTGGTTTTGCTTTAAACGGTCTTGCAGGTCAGGCACCCTTCTGCCCTCAGCTTGACGACACTAGCATGATCCCTGGGCTGAAACAGCTCCAAGCACAACAGATCRTAACTACATAGTATCTTATTACCACTCAGGACCTGCAGGGGCCRGGGGAGATCCTGAGCTAGCCAGATTTCAAGCTCCCCTCACTAAGAAGGTCTGTGCATCTCCATAGCTGGTCTGTGGTGGTGCGCAGATAAYCCAGCCTTAAATGACAAGGCACGGATAAGGGCGGCTGCTGAAAAGGAAGTCAGCAGGCACTRCCCAGAGGTGACTGGATGCAGCTACTTCTTTCCAAGGGACAGACAATACCTCTATCATCTTACCTGGCTGCCTTTTCCATCTACCATCATGATCTCAGTGTTGCCAAAGACCCAGCTCAGCTAGCTCATCCTGACCCATATYAGACTTAATTGGAAAGAGAAGCTGACTTCCAGTATTCCAGCTTCATCAGTTTTGTTTATATTTTTGYTAAGCTTTGTTTAAGACAGCTTAGTCCACATGTATAAATCTGAAATAAAACTATTTACAAAATAATAAAAATACTAACACTCAAACAAATATCATATAAGCAACATGAGCTAAACAGAAAGCAGCCACCTCCAAACCCTAATCTGTCTTAGTCCAAAAGTGGTCCCCAGGCTTGTTCCAAAACCCACTAAAGACAGAGGCAGTCTTTCCACTGTCTTCAAAGGACATTAGGGCTCTGCATAGTGAAGGAAGAAGTGGATTCTCCCAAGACCAGCACATCTGTTCATAACAGATAGGTACTGGCTAGGGGAGCGGAATATTYCTGAGAATTCATGACACTATTTATTCCTGGAATTATTTATATAATGAGGAATCAGATTTATGCTATAGAAAGAACAGTCACAGCATGCTGCTTAAATGAGCAGTCCTATGATATTCCAGTAAGCTTTTATATTTATAAAATGGGTCAGTATTTCACTCTCCTCATGCACTCTGAGTTTTACCTATGATACTCTGGTCTGTATGTGTCTTTCATGGCTCTAGCACAAATGGGCACCACAGATACCTGAAAGTACCAAGAGTCATTTTGCAGAATCACAGAGTCACAGAATGGCTGAGGTTGGAAGGGACCTCTGGAAATCATCTAGCCCAAACTCCCTGCTCAAGTAAGGTCACCTAGAGCATGTTAGACAGGATCACGTCCAGCGGGGTTTTGAATATCCCCAGAAAAGGAGACTCCACAACCTCTCTGGGCAACCAGTTCAAATGCTCTATTACTCTCACAGTAAAGAAGTTTTTCTTTATATTCAGGTGCAGCTTCCTGTGTTTCAGTTTGTGCCTGTTGCCTCTTGTCCTGTCACTTGGCACCACTGAAAAGCATTTGGCCTCATCCTCTTGACACCCTCTCTTAAAGTATTTATAGACGTTAATAATAACCCTTCTCAGTCTTCTCTTCTCCAGGCTAAACACGCCCAGCTCTCGCAGCCTTCACTAGCATATTACAATGCAGTAAAATATATGGCATATTGCAGATACAAAATACCTTTGAATTATTCCAGAAACTTTGCTTCCTGTTAATGATCCATAAGAGGGAGAAGCTCAGAGTGCTATTTCATTGCTTCCTGCGCAACCTCCCACATTACAAGCCGAGAAATGGTATGAGTCTGAATGAATTGACCATTTGCAACAGGCAAATTTATACCTCCTCTTGAAAAGTAAATATGCATGTGAAAAGCAACAGCTTTCTCTGTAGGCCAAAAGGGCAGAATAATCCTTACATTAAGTGGCCTATTCATATATTATCAATGCCACAAGCTTGTATCATGTGGGTATTGTTCTTTTCCAGATGGAATTATACTGACTTCACTTTATCAAAGCATTGCAAAAACCTAATGTGGCACAAAAAGGACTGAATGAAAGCAATTTCTGACATTATTTACTTTACCCATTCTGTTACTGCAGATTTCTTTCCTATTTCTTAGTGTCTTAGATTAGAGCAGCAACTTTTCCTTTCTCAGATCAACATGATGACTTAATGCAGACAGCTTACTTCCACCATCACTATGATTTATGGAAATAGATTTTTCCCCTCTACTTAATTTCAAAGAGCAATAGCCAGATTACACACTAGTTTAAACTTCAGACAATCTTACAGGCATCAATGGGACACATATGATGCAAAATTTGGCTTTAGTTCTATCTCCTGGAGATAAAATATCATTCACATTGCATCTCTACATACATCTTTGGTGATGCTCTAACTGGTACACAGCAATGAGAGTCATTCATAGCAGATGGTATTTTGAATGGCTTCTCCCAGATTACAACATTTGGATTTTTCAGCCTTTTAACAAGCAACCATCCTAAAAATAAACAATAAAGGCAGGAAAAAGAAAAACACATATAATTTTGTAGTGCAGCAGAACTAGTGAAGCACAGTTTCCTATAGAGACATGTCTAATGCTTAGATTCTCTAGTGTCTAATGAAGTATCAACTCCAACTGAAGTTTTCCGCAGGTGGGGCATTCACAGCAACTCCTTTATAAGCCCTTTAATGATTAATAAAATATAAAATTACTCTTCAGTTTCCTTTCAGGGGGTTGTAAATTGTGTCTTTGCTTGCCAGACTACCTACTTTCAAAGTAAATTGTGGTAATAYAGATTTCTACTCTCAGATAGTTTCGGTGGAGATCAGTCAATTGGCTTTAAWATTATAGGAACAGAGGAAATCAAGACAGAGATATACACACATACAGATTGACTGCAAATACAGTCACCTTCTTGGAAATCAGGACAAAAAGAGAATAGGACAAAATATTAGAAAAATATACTRTCTGCTCTTGGGGATCTTCACTCAATGGGAGTAAGGCAGTTTAAAACTTAAGAGCTCTGAAATCACATTCTGAAGCAGTATCCTTCTCTCCACTGGCTACACAGAGCCCAGATTCCTCCCTAAGGCACCTAAACTGAATACCTAGAATGAGATGATCTGAATATCACTTAGGTTGTCAATTGTGGAGAGAAAAAGCTCTGTGGATCCAGTGGATCCCTGAAAATCCTCCTCTCCACAAATCCAAGAAATTTCATTTGAAGTGTAGTTTCTAAGCTTTGATAGTCTCTGGACACAATGACCAAGCTCACAAGGAGTGATAGTGAAGTTCATTTTGAAGGAATTCTAGGGAAAGCATCAACTAGAGCGTCCATGCTACAGCAGAATTGGTACAAAACCAAGGAGTGGCAAGGAGATTTCAAAGGCATGGAGGTTTTGTGAGACTATTTTGGCATATATCTGAAACACTCTCCGGGATATATGCAAATATTAAGACTTGGTGTGATGTGAATGCCTACATACTTTGCCAGCCATAGTTGTTTCAGCAAGAGAAATATTCTATACTGGGCCAAAGCAATTGCTCTTTCCATCAGTTGAACGTGCGCAAAAAGTGAGAATCACATGCACAGAAAAGCCATCACCATTCTCACACCTGTCACTACTGGAAGGTCATCTGGGTCCTCATCTCCAGCTTTATTTCCTGTAATGCTCTATCCCATCCTTGGCTGCAGTCAATGGGATTCTGCATCAGTAGTTGGTAAGCAAGGATATAGGCTTTTCTGACATGTCTCAGTTATCTTGTCAAATAGCTGAGCACAACTAGGGAAATACTAGAAGATGTGGAATTAAAATCAGAGAAGAAAAGCATTTATTTATTATTCTATATTGCAGTAGCGTGTAGAAACTCCAACTGTGATCTAAGTCTCAGTGTGCCAGACAACAYATAAACATGCAGTGAGAGACAATTTTGGCTTTGAAGAGCTTACAGTCTTCAGAGGCAAGACAGGCAGAAGGTGAGAAAAGCAACAGAGAGAGCTCTGCTCACAGCAAAATCAGTCACGATGCTAAGWGTGGAACTCTGTCCCCCCGATTCCCATGCCCTCCTTGCTCCATCAGCCATACTGCCTGCTAATCAGAACAGTATGACTTTTCAATGCACTACACTTCCCACAGTGTTTCTGCAAGGTAAGCTATGAGGAGCCCCAAGCAGAGAGCAAACTGAATCACACCTCCGGAAACCAAAATGATCAGTTTATTCTGCTATAACTCTTCATGAATCTGCACTAGGTTATTGTTCTTTTGTCCTTTACTTCTCTTTTATCGTTTCATTTTTTTTTCCTAAGTAGGTCACCTCATCTCCTGAAGTATGAAGCCATAAGACTATGAAAGCATAAAGGAGATTTATTCCTCTCCGTGTGTATGATCTTCTCCACTAAAAGAAGTATGGGAATGACTACAAAGTTCATCATCAACTTCCAAGAATAGACAAATGCTTTTGTTATGCTTCTGTGRCATATCTCAAACACATGCAAGACAAAATCCATAGCAAAGACAGAAGAACTCCTGCCATTAAGTTATCTACTAAAACATTTGAGTATGTCCCAAAGGTGGCAAAAGGTTAGAGACTAATTTCATTTGGGAACTTTAATTTTCTAGGCTTAACATGAGGCTATTAATGTTTTTTTCTCCTCTGTCTCAGACCTCTCCCTGCTCTTAGGCACACATTTATATTAAATTTATGATTTATGAACATCATGATAGACTGCCCTTTATTAACCTCTTAGAGGGCTCCCAGTCACAACGATTCTTTACATATGATACTTAAATACATTTTAATACATTACATTTTAATAAACTGTTCTTGAGAAAATAAAATCCCCAACAAGTAAAGCGTGTTGATAGAAATTTAAAGTATGTATGTGCCTAAAATATAAAGTCTTTGCTGAATAAAATCAAGCATCTTTTTTTTTTTTTTTTTGTCCTCAGTTCTCTTATTTAGCATCGTTTTTCACTGATTTCTCTTCGTACTAATTTCAGAGGTCTCAGTTCACATCACATCACCGATATTGCTCAGTACAGATGATTGTTCTCAGGAAAATTTCTCCTCACAACACAAGACAAGATTACAGCAAGCCMCAGAGTAAGGCAGCGTTGTTCTCATTCAAGCAGCTTGTATAGCATTTTGTTAAGTGAAGGAAAAGCTTGCAGTGATTTTATTAAGAGATGGATGTGAATGCCATAATTCAAGGATTATTTACAAATGTACTAGGCAGCACATACATGCCCACATGCAGATGCACACCGAATGTTCAATAGAGTCATGAAGGATCTTGATTCACAAGTGGCCATTTAAATAAATGTATTGTAACACTGACACTTCARTCTGTTATGTAAAATGCTTATGTCAATATACTAATAATGTATGTCTTTAAGAAATTAATTCTATAATTCCATATTTCAAACTTCTCTGAAAGAAGTAGCCTCTTCTCAGTGTTTAAGAAATAAAATCATGCAGAATAGGAAGATTTTCTTAGAAAGTTAAAGCAGAAAAAAGCATGAAAAAATATGAATCTTTTAAGATCTTCCAAACTGAAATTTTCACGTACATTAAATGCCTACTAACTTCCTTAACCTTTAGATCAACAATTGTTGCGATCTAATTCCTTTCCTATGAATTATCTAGAAGTTCATGGGCCTTACCCTCACCAGAAATACCTTTTACATTCCTCCTCATTTCCTCTTCACTTATTCACTCCACCAGGAGCATACACTTTTTAGCTAAAATCAGTACTGTTTTCAGTACTAAAGCATTCTTTATCAATGCTTCCTTACTTAGGTGTGGAGGAAACAGAGAAAAAACACTCAAAGCAAGATAGCTTTCATATGCAAATAAATCAATTAAATTTCCAAGATGAATGAGGTATCTAGCTATACTGAGATCTGATCCCACTGAAATCAAACAATCACAAGGACTAACTACATCAATATGTAGTCTGCTGATCTGGAGCTTCTATTAGACCCACAAGAAATTTTAAGCTCTTAAAAACAGTTGTTAATAAAGACAGATGACACAGTTATGCAAGTGCAATCATGTAGCCCATCATTTTTGCAATTTAGAACTACGAGCAAGTGGGTTTGCCACCCTCTCACATTTTAAAATGAAAAATAGTATTTACAATAAAATAGCTGGTACCTGATCAAGTCTCTACTTTGACTAAGATGGGAACTGAAATACAGGTCTGTTCTCAGGGTTACAAAAAAGAGGTTAGGATTGCAAGTCAGATTAATCTGGCTAAATGTAAATATCCACATCTGAACAAGTCACCCTAAGATCCCTTCATAGCCAGTAGAGAGCTAGTCAATACAGTCAATAACATCAAAGGTGTGAATCATCTCCTAACGTAGAGATCTAGAAAAGATCAGATGAATCACTCCCTAAAAGCACCTACTTCTCTTCCCCGTCAAGGGAGCTCAGGCTTCCCACCTCCCACTGCAGAGATCTATGCTGCAGGCAACTGAAGTCARGCAACACAAATCCTAGCCTGTCTCAAGGAACGTGACAATTCCTAATGCCTTCATAAACTGCCATTTCAGGTTCCCCATGTGTCTACAGTCTTTGCAGCCAAATTATTTGCAGAACCAGATTTTTCACACAATTCAGTTGTTAGAACATGCACTCCATCTATTCACAAAAACTGTGAGCAGAACCACTAACAGAGAAAGGACACACTGAACCTATGCAATTTTATGAGAAGGTTTCATTTGACCAACAACAGCAGTGAGCTTAATAGTACTCCATCCATTAGTATTACTGGCCAAGGCTGTTCAATAAAGGCTTTATGATGAAAGTATAACAACCACAGCAGGCATAATTTTTACTGTTCGTGTGGACAATGACTAAATCAATACTGAATACCAGCCTCAGAGTTTCCAGACAGCAACACAGTAAGTCTTTCTTCTTCATATAACATCACTAACAGCGTGCAATAAAGCAAGAACAAAATCCTTGCATTCTGATAAAACAGCACAATTTTTCCTTTTCCAGATTGTCCTCTGTTGTGGAAACAAAATGGACAGGCCAGTGCAATGTGTTACCCAGATGAGCATTCACTCCTATGGATTTGCTTCTGAATTGGGCAACGTCTCTCTTCTGATATTTAGAAGAATGCACAACTGTACAGCTCTAATGCACTAGAGCTGCCCATTTTCAATATACATCCTCAGTTACTTCTGCAAGGTCATACAGAAAAACAAACAAAAGAAAAACAAAAAAAAATACGGAGAATGATCTAAAGTCAACGGTGTGTGTCCAACTTTCCTGAGAAACCAAGTATAGACTTCACAATTAGCTTGCTCTTCTCTTATTATGTGAGCTGTTTGTTGGTCTTGCTATACCCTCACTGTATGGAAGTGAGATTTCTTTCACTTGTTTTTAAACACCTACAATTTAGATGTTTATAGCTAAGTTCTAGTCACTATAGGCTCCATTTGTAATTAATAGTCACTTTTAGGTTCTGAGTCATCTCATCTATTTCAGTACTTACCTCATATTGAGATGAGTCCTGTGCAAGACAGCAAATACACTGACAGATCTTCATAGATTCAGAAGGAAACTGGGGAGCCCAGCCTAGATGGGAGGCGTCCATATATGTCTATATTTAATTAGAAAAATTTTGAATCAACCCTGCCTTGTGYCTGTCAGTCCCCTAAGTGCACATCAACGCTGTCCAATCTCAAAAGAAATTTTAAGAGGATAAAGTATTAAAGACTACAGTCTACACAGGTAAGTTGGCAGTGTAGCCACAGAAGTACAAAGCAGAGCTGAGACTGAGTGATCCTGAATAKCCATGTATTCTGACACCTTTTGGGGGTGAATTTAGGAATAAGGGGAGAATTCCAGCCTTAATATACAGCAAGGCAGACACCATAGCTGTTGAATAATGCACACACTCTGAATCTAACTCAGCTTGAATCTAGCCAGCACTCCTCTCATATTTCTGTGACTGTTAAATCAGTATCAATTACGCCAAAATCATAATAAACCAAATATGATTTCTTAATTATTGCTGCTTCTGTGGTATACAAGAAAATACCGTAAATCAAGGCATTACAAATAGGAATATATCATCTGAACAACTGCTTCGTTTTAAATTTTTGCAAATTCCCAAGTTACTTAGGATGCCAAGTCCCAATCCTATAATGGACTTGAGACACAGATGCCTTTGATTTTCAACTACTAATTCACTTTGAAACCGGCCATTTCACATGAGGGCTTGTGAAAACTGTATGACAAGTAAAAAATCTCAAAGATGCAAAGGGTACCTATGACTTTATCTGCTTGTGAAGTCATTCCTCAGTGAATGCAGAGAGAAAAGCAAGCAGAGCTGGCCCCAGGCACAAAGGTGATGGAGAGGATAGGGTAAAACCACAACCATCTTCTTTCACAGTAAGTATAACATTTTCTAGTTTAATGCTCTTTCTCCGTGCATTAAGCTAATTTGTAAAAAGCAATGAAAAAGWGTGTCTGTACACAGAGTTATCAAGGAACCTATCCCCAAAAGCTCCAAGTACCAGCAGGCATCAATGTACTTAAATGCCCACTGGCTAGCCACTGTGCCACTGAAAAATCAGTGTTTGGCTGTGTCTACTGTACTCAGAATTAAGTGTGTGGAGAAGCCAAGATTACATCTATGGATRTATTCAGATATGGAGTGCTTCTTCCCACACGTGGATGTGTCTCTGTGCATCAAGTCCATTGAAAGGAAAGGATGACAACGCCAGCCCGCAGCTGGAGAGTGTGCGTCCCAGGGAGCCCCAGGGCAGCAGGGAGCCGTGCACGTCATACGCAAGATGCACAAGAGAGTGTAAGGCAGAAGCCAACCTTGTGATCTTATACTTTATGTGTGAGACTTATCAGGCTTCCCTAAAACCTTACAACACCCCCCACAAACCACGACTCAGCGAGCTGGTTTGTATTTTCATTGTATTTCCTAGAGGCAGAAAGCAGAGTGGTCCACGAACTGCATTCATATTCTCCTCATGTAAATTTTATTTCACAGTACAGATCTGATGGGTTTAATTTCACCTTGATTTTTTTGGAGGGTAAAAGCATTACAGAAAAAATAAATTTCTTCTGCTTTGCTTTCAGCCTGAGAAGTGACAGGAAAATTCTCCMTGTGAAGAAGCTGGCAATGCTGCAGTGATTCTTATCACTAGCTCATGTATCTCCTGGATATTAATGGATGTTTAGAAAATAYTGTAGTATCTCATTATTTACAAAACAACTTGATGCGATTCTGCAAAGGGATGAATATCTCAATATTAAGAGCTGAGCAGATTTCTTGCCTTACTCTGCCATTTACATAAATGGACCTTTAAGCTTTGGCTTGGAAAAGTGATGTAAATATCACAGATCAGACGTATCTATGCTCACCATGCAATCTGCGTCTAGTTTGTCATGACAAAAGTATAGCTTTACTCCTCCTACCTACCACAAAGTCATCAAATTAGAGTGCATCATCTGTAACATTGTTCTCTCCAGCACTGCTAATTACAGTGCACAGTTAAGCCTAAACTGGGAATAAGCTGATCAATAAACTATCAGAACTCAAATGGGCCTTAAACTGGACACACAGGAAGATTCAGTAAGAACCAGAAAATATATTACRGTGAAAATAATCAAGTACACAAATATAGGTTGGATAATTTCTGGATAGATTATACTTTTTCAGGAAAAGGATCGGGTAGTAAAATGAATCTTAAACTGAATATAAGACAATAATATCATGCTTCGGGGAAAGCGCAAATACAGTGCTGGGATCAGTAAAGGAGAGAACTACCTGTAACACACATCCAGTAAGATTTTTACTCGATTCTGCTGGGATTCTGTACCCAATTTTGGGACACAAATTGTAGGTCATTTTGGAGAAGRCATGRGGAACACWGAGAAATACTTACACAGAAGGAAAAGGAAACGTTTAGTTGAGAAGGGAAGAAAAAAGMCCAAGGACTTTTTAAAATCCAGGAGCTGTTGCAGCAATTAGGAACAACTGCCTTGTCTGCAGCGGAAAGAGCAGGTGACAGTGGTCTCCAACTATAGTAAGAGAGATATAAGGGAAAACCTTTCTACTGACAGGTAACAGCTGCAGTATCATTCAGAAAGACTGTTAAACCTACTTCACMACATTTCTTTGAAAAGGAGTTAAATAGATTTCTAACAGAAATTATAAAAGCAGAGTTGAACTTGGGTTGGAGCAGGGTGATGAACTAGGTAAAAACTAATGATCCCTTCTAACCCTATATTCCTTTTTCATTGGTAGCGGGTTTTGTTTTGTTTTGTTTTCCCGTGGATGAACAAGATAAAACATCCACAGTTTGACTTTCMGGTGCTAATGGGAGATAACAGAGTTGACACGTAGGGAAAGAAGCTTTGTATTGCTTGGAAACTGAGCACATTTGAAACGAAAAAGTTCCACAAAAACTTTCAGAGCCTTCAAACCATCATGTATCAGAGCAGGTATTTTTCAGATGATTTTCATTATACTACACATCTCTCACTTGATTATATTCTCACCAACTCTATTCTCGCTGTACCAGGCATCATTCCAGCTGATTTCAATAGAGTTATTCATCCTGTTTTTACATTACACTAAATGAGACGAGACCCAACCCTAGAGTAGTGAAATAGCTTTGAGATTACAAAATCTTCAAGTTCTTGGGGTTTTTGCAATTTACTAGTGTCCTCCAGGTTTCTTTTATGCCTATAAATTGTGCCTTTGATGGCAGTGGCATGAATTTATTTGTTTGAGACACTGCTTTCTTCCACAAGCACAGAAAGACAGATGAAACTCCACAGAGCCCTGTAGCTGGAGCGAGATTGATCTGAAACTCAATCCAGCAGTTCTTAAATACAGGTAACATGAAAAGCTCTTAAGCAAACTGCTGAGTACAGCAGTYTGCTTAAAAACAATAGAAAAAGTGACTGAGCATATTCATCTCACTGTAWAAAAAGCTCACAGAGAGAGACAAGCTTTTCTCCAAAGGAAAGGTTTGCAGTTAGTTGCTGTGATTGCTTCCCCCGGTGAGCTGCACTCTGACCTTGGGAATGCAGTAGGAAGAAGTAACAAATATTGTGAATCTGAGGCTCCTTTTTGATCCCAGGCCAGCTCTAGACAAAAGCCTTTATGACCTTCAATAATTTGAAGATGGTCTGCATCGGCYCCACTGATGAGTCTTACAACCTACRAGCGAAAGTAAATGAAACTGAAAATACAATAAAACCAAATTCTATAAAGTATTTTGAAATTATATTCTACAGTAAAATACTAGAGGTTTCCACATCATTGCTCAAGYGGGTACCTCTAACACCCAAACTTCACACTTGCAGACATAAAGCTGCAGAATGTTAAATTGGGGTTCATGTGAGAACTGTTCACCGTATACCTCAGAGAATTGCCCGAAGAATCCCACATTCAAGGGAGGCCCATATCCAGAATATCACATCGCACAAGATAATGCTGCTAAGAATATCTTTTCTGGATCCTGCCCAATAGTAAAATAGACTGGACATCCAAGCAGATATCTCAGCTACAAAAAGCTCCATGAAAGTCACAGATCACATCTTTAAGTTTCATTGTTTTCCTCCAACCCCATCTGTAAGTTATTTCCCCTATTTGTCTTTTAAAGAATGAAATCAGAAGAGGTGAAGGGTCTAATTCTCAATCAAGTAAAAGCTAGTTTAGGTTCCCTTCAAAAATATTGCTTTACCCTAGAAGATAACTGGCACTGACAAACTCTATCTTTTTAAGGGGCAGAGAGACACCAAATTAGATGTCATGACTCTTGTTTGRCTGCTAAGCTCTTTCATGAAGTTCGAACCTGACGAAATTCACAGTGCTGGTTATCACCAAGATTGCCTTTCCTTACAAGTATAAAGAGATATTGCAGAACTGCTTTTCAGGCAGAAAACAACTTTATTCCCTTCATGGCAAAAGAATTCTACCTGCCTACACACAGCTCTAATGTCTCACTTGTAACGTCAGTTATTACTGCAACCTTTATAACAGAGAATTTCAGACTTCCATATGTGATATTAGCAGAAGACCCAAGAATCCTGGATTAGAAGTAAAAAGGAAGTGCCTCAAATGGAGACAAGCCCATAAAACCTAGCAGCTGGAARCCAATCTCTGCTCCAGAGCTGAGGTTAACTGAAGACACCATGAACACTTCCGCTGGTCATCAGTCAGGATGAGAACTCCAGAGGAAATGCTTCCCCCCTCCTGTCTATCAGAGAGCTCTGCTGTTCCTCACACCCTGCACCACTGATGGGCACCACTGCAAAACAGAACAGTCCCCCTATTGTACAGACTGTCAACAACTGAGAGGATCTCTAACCAGCTAGTCCCAGAAGAAATCCTCTTTATTGTCCTTTCTCAAATCTACGGTAATTCTCTAGGTCAGGGGTCAGATCCTCCAGCAATTAGCAGAATAAATTAATTTGTTAATCACCTTGGAGGAACAAGCACCTAATTAATGGGGAGGTGTTGTGCATGCATGACTAAAGACACTCACATAATCACATAGCTAGAATGACCTGGGTTTGAATGACAGATCCTATACAAAACAGCCTGGAGCAAGAGAAGTACTGTTGACAAACCATAGTTGAATAAAGCTGTTTGAGTATGCAAGAATGGTATATTGCCCTAAGCAGTATAAGTGGATCTACATGTACCACAAAACTACACCTTTGAAACTATTTCAAAGTTAGAGTTGCAAGAAGCTATTCAGAAAAAAATAATAAAAAAATGCCAGTATCAATCAGAAGTTCATAACCCCTTCAGAATCTGAAAAAAAATGGMAAAAACTGCACAAAATTGAAATTAAGGTGGCTAAGTATAGAAAAATCAATCCATTAGCACCTATTGTTCAAGTGTGCAAATTAGACTTCCCTTTAATATCACTGCATCCTTTCACTTTAGGTGTATGTTCACTATTGACCAGCATTACTAAAATGGTGCCCTGAATGAAGGGTTCAGGGTATATTCAAGCCATTCCAAACAGCAGATCTGGTGCTTACTCCTTTTCTAAGATGAAAGGTTACAGTTCACACAAATTTTTAAAAGGGTCTTGCTCTCACATTACTCTGATAACTTCTTGTGCTTCCTAAGCAGGCCCTGTTGCATTCAGTRCTGGACAAATATTTTTCTTTGAGACCCACAGAAAGATACACAGACTCCAGGCAATTTATTATAAGTGAAGTATTTACCCAAGGGAACAATAAGATATTGCGTAAGAAGGATTATATGCACTCTCTCTAACTAAGAGCTTTTAAGAGAATTCAGAGGCTCCTAAGGATCTCAATTACAAGAACCAAGGTTTCTATCAATTTTTTTCTGAAGTTATTTCCACCCCTCCTCTCTCTAGCAAGGCTGTTCCTTCTGCCATTTCCAAATTACTTGTTTAAAGTTTCCTKACTGTAGAACCTCAGTCCTGGGCTCAAACCTTTGCTTAAGGTTGTATCCAGCCTGGATAGAGATAAAACTTTAATCATTATCTATTTTTTTTAYTTGTCTCAGAGTTCTGTCAAGACTATTGACTTGGTTTCCTCTAGGTGGTCAGAACAATTCTTCAGTAAAATCAACAAACAGGCACAAGTTCATGCAAAAATAAATACAAAGCTTCCAAATCTCTCCTCCTTCTTCAAATTCTTATAGCTACTAGCATGGATCAGAAACCTGTCATATACTGTGGCCCAGTAAAAATATAGAGCAGAAAAATGGTCTCTTCCCAGAAAGTCTTTCAGTCTCATGTAACATAAGAGAAAATACATCCTGCAGGTAAAGCCTGGCCGCTAACTGGCACAGAAGCTCTTTTTGGTCTCCCATACACTTGTGCTCTGTAGAAACTCTGATTAAGTTATCATAGTGGGCCCTTTAGGTCACAAAATATATGATTCTTTCCATAATCTGAGCTATTAAATTATCAAGATAATTGTGTAAACTGATATCAAAATTAGAGAAGCTCAGATTGCTGTTAGATGCATAATCTGAACATTCACACAAAAACCTACGAGTCCTTACGTGTATATTCTGCAATCAAACTTGCAAAAATTCAGGGAAGTATCAAATCTATTTGCTATGTCAAACAATAAGACGCCTCTGAATTCTTGATAAATTTCTGTGGTTTAATTGAGGTTAACTGACAATTGCAGTTAAAATGTTATGGCTGGATAAATCAGAGGAAAAAACTCTAGGACGTATCTAGGATGCACCAACCTTCCTCACCCTCTTCCTATTCAGRGGTAGATTTTTCACTAGCTTTCAAAGTTTGACACTAAAAACTAAAAAATATTCTTCAGAAAAGAATCAGCASACATCACCATGGGCAAGATGCCAGYTCTCTTCTGATGCATGCCTATTATCAGTTATTTTCGTGAGATACTTCATCTCGTATGTTTTATGCTCAAAGATCCCAGCTCAAGAGATTTTTCTATGAGGAYACAGACCATGAAGAAATAGCTTAGATAGTCTTTTGACTCACCCTATGGTRTGAGGCTTGAAAGGAAAATGAGCGTGAGATATTTAGTAGAGCTGTGTCCTTGGCCAAGCCAGCCATCAAGAAAACACTCAGGTGAGAAGAGACACCCACTGCAGAGCAAACATGTGTCAGTGGAAAAGGGAAAAGCCAAAGCTCCTTCCTCTTCCCACCAATACACAAGGAAGAAAAAATAGTTATCTAGTCAAGATCTGTCAGCCTTACCACAGTGTACTTCACTAGCACTTTGTCCAGGTCCCTCTCCTAGTCTAACATTAGAAGTGGCTACTWAACCCTAGCAGCCTGTCATCTACAGAAGGACTAAATACAACAGGGAGAAAGTTTCAACCAGCAGCACAGGCTACCTGAAAACATGCCAAACAGGCATTAGAATCAACCHCAGATTTCAAAATAGCCCATACTGCTCTTCATCACTTTGGCTAACTGAATTATATGGGGAAGAAAAACATATTTCCACTCTTTCTCTTGAGAGTCTTGCCTGAAAATGCATTACCAGAGACGTGTAAGATTAGTGCAGAATCAGCTCCAGATTCTGAACTGGTATCTGTAGCTCCTCTGCCACATGGGAGTACCTGAATGGAAAATATCCTGCAGTCAGACTACTTCTTCTCAGCCACCATGGTTAACTCACTGAGGTTCATGCTCAAGAGAAATTGTCTGGAAAATATTATAGTGTTTAAAATAGTTTAGTATATACTAGCTTTCYAAACCAACACTTCAAAGAGGCTTTTTGAGATTTTCCACAGAAAAGAACATGGGCACATGTCTATACGAAAAGGCAGGGTTCTGGAAAGGAATCTTTAGATCCTTTTGGGTCTAGAAGACAAATGAAGAAGAGAGAGAACATAAGGAAACCTCTTTTCCCTCAAAGAATAGCTTCCTAAATTTATAGAGAAATTGTTTCAAGATGTGTACATTTATGTTTCCTTTTCTCATTGATAGACTGCAAAACAGAGTTTTTTCACTCAATCTGCCAGAGATATCAGATCTAAGGAGACATAGTAGCCAAACCTAGAATACCTCATTAAAATCATACCTCTTCAGAGCAATACCAAATGGTATGATGGATACAGCCACCAAAAGGTAACAGATGTACAGATACTGCCTTTGTACACAGGGGTTGTAATAGCCTAATATTTCCTCAAATAAGACTCAGAATGGACAGTATAGCATGAGACTCCTGCAATGGAAAGTCTTCCAGAATCCCTCAATCACAGAATCRCACAGAATCACAGAATGATTGAGGTTGGAAGAGACTTCTAGATATTATCTAGTCCAACTATCCTGCTCAATTAGGGTCACCTAGAGCAWGTTGCACAGGATCACGTCCAGGCAGGTTTTGAGTATCTCCAGAGGAGACTCCACAACCTCTCTGGGCAACCTGTTCCAGTGCTGTGAAACCTAAGAACAGGGAAAGGAAGTGAAGGGTTGGGCAGTTTTGGTTTTCCAGGCCTATACATCCATTAAAAGAATAATTATTTATCTGTATATACACATAAATACATAATATGTGTATGTGTATATACACACACATAATATATACRTACACATACATATACAGTGGCTAACTGCTGAGAAGAGCCTCATTATTTTAAAAGGACCATGTGTTGCTAATAGTTCTCATAACACATTTTCTAAAGTCACATTCCTATCTTTTAAAAAGGATGTAAAACGCGGAAGGCAACTTAAAGCCTAAAGCCAGGAATGTAATCCAATCAAGGTATGCCATAAAGTGTTAATTAAGAAACCTTGGGAAGGACAGAAGAAAGAAATTATTTATTATTGTCATAGTACCTGTGATGTCCCAGAGCCAAACCACAAGTAACAAAGAAGCGAGGTCTTCTAAAGGAGTTACTAATCAAGGCTAAATCATTCTATCTTATGTTGAAAAGGAAGTAGTTTTTTTTTCTTTTTTAAAAAACAAAAGGAAAGGAGAAGCTGTAACTTTAAGAAGCCTCTGGGGCATGTCAGTGTGATGGGTTGTAGAAGCTAATTAGCTGACTTACTGGGAACAGATAAGAAATATCCCTATTGCTAAGCATAATGTCAGGGACACATTCTGATGTTCTCTCTCTTGCTTCTTTATTTCTTTACTACACATTGGCTTTACTCTTTTATCATTAAATTATGTCTAGTGATAAAGCAGATTCTGAATAATCTGACATATGCTAAACAAACTACTCCTTACAGGAGCATGACTATGTAATTCAAGGATAAAACAGCAGAATRAGACGAAGTTTACTGCCTGTTCAACTATGCAGCTTTAAGAGCCTAGTTGTCAGGCTGAAGAGAAGCATCTTCCTTAGCACATATTGAAAAGCAATGCTACAGAGAAGAGATGACCTGAATGATTGCCACCACCCAACCCTTTCCCAGGACACAACCATCATTCACAGCCCTTATCATAAGAAAATTATTTAGAGAGTTTAGCAAAATGCCTGACCTAAACCATCACAAGCAGGTGAAAAGCTTTGTGAAAGCCGTCCACAGAGTAAATGGCAAAGCTTTAAGAATATAACTGTTTACGCTCTGCAAAGTCTTTTGCATTCTCTGTGGCAAATCTCCTGCAAAAAAATAACAAGTGAAATCTTACTATTTTCCAAAGTCTGAAGGCAATATTCACAACTGGAGTAGAGAGATTAGAGAGTGGACTGTTTTCAGGGATCCATTTGCCATTGGCCTCTGTAACAAAGCTGTAAATGCCTTAGGTAGCCTAGTTTATGAGGAGTATAAACTGGATATATTAATGCAAATCCATTTTCCAAGTTTTTAATAGACCTTGTTTTATTAAAATCGCTATTGCAACAAAATCTGCACAAGTGTGTCCTTGCCCGGTAACTGCTAAGAAGTGGAGCTGAGCAGTAGAATATTCCTAGAACTCRTACTTCTTTGCTCAGACTATAGCTCAGTAATACAGTATATCTGTCTATAAAAACTCATGGAAACAGATCAAAACCTTTGTGGCCAAATGACACAAAACACTGMCTAGTGGGAACTCATTCCACTGGTCTGAAATCATGACCGCAGTTGGAGAAGCTGAGGTGGTACCAGCAGGATTTTGGTCAGATCACGTACGGTCTGTCTTCTGCAGCAGCCATGGCGTGTGTGCTAGCAAAGTCAACATAAAYGTGGACATGTGCCAAACCCAAATTAGATCCAGTTTGTCTTGATGGGTGATCTGTAGTCCACAGAATAAACAGAAATGATTCTCGAGCCACAGCTTCCACCTTCCCCAGGGAACAGTGATAGGCCTGTCTGTTCCCTCAGATCTGTGTTGCCCTCAAGCTTAGCACAGGGGAAAAAGATTGAACAGCCAGAGCATAGGATAAGATGAAGTCTGGATCACAGCACAATACAGAATAGCAAAAATAGCTTTGCTTACAATAAATATTTCAGCAATTGTAACCGAAGCTGAGAAATATAAATCAAAAGAGAAAAGGGAGGAAAAATAACCACCTTATCACTTTGGAAGCTTTCAAATGGCTAAGCTCTTTGTTAGATTTGTAGGTTGCTGAGGGCCTAAGAAGTGCAAAAAAGTACAGATAAGGAACCACTGCTTCTGGCAAAGGAACTCCCTGAGAAAAATCTTGGAGTCTGATTTTCCAGTGAGGCCAACAAACTGAGGTCTCTTTGCACATGCCAACTTTGGAAGAATGATGGGGTTTACATTTGAAAAATTATACTGTTTCCTAGCAGTTCATACAAAAATATCGGTGCAAGACAGGCATGGCTGCACACAGTCTAACGGTAGGTCCTTTCTGGAAGGCAGGCCTAACACACCTTCTCCATTACCAAGATGCCAGTGAAACCAGCTTGTGCCACTTCCATTCACTCCTGCAAGATATTCTGAAAGTGCAAGAAACAGAGACTTTTAGAAATCAATTGGTGTTAAATACACACTTGAACCAAGTTCTTCACAGTCTGAAGCAGATCAGAATGTTGTTAACCACACCCTGAACATTTTTACCTATTGAACAATGCATAGCTCTAAATACTGGTTGGCTGCACTTGTT
>NW_028186612.1:801821-848044 GCF_003343005.1 Rhea americana
TGAAGAAGTCGAACAGGATGGGACCCAGTACTGAGCCCTGGGTCACCACTAGCCACTACTTACAACAAAAACATAATAAACCATCTGCAGAAGACATGTAAAAGGACACTGTGCATACAATGGAGCCACATCCTGACCTATGAGTTGTTAATGAAATGTCCTTAACCTTACATGACTTGTTAGAGGGATTGTGTTTTTCTTTTAGCATTTGACAAGTTTATCATGCAGGCTGCAGAGGAGGGTATGTAGCTCTTCATTCTGTTTAAGGATTTGTGATACCGTGAATTGACAGGAAATGCTGCTTCTGTAATATTTGAGCCCAGGCAATTAACAAAAACCAGAGTTGATCCTCAGTCCTATACTGAGAGGGGCATTAATACCACACCTCACTAACACGAGCAGAGTGCCAGGTACTCCACTCATTTCAAAATACTTGGAATCAGACTTATCAAACTGGCATTTTTTAAAATGAGCAACAGTTGAGAATACATTTTAAGAGGTCAAAGCTAAACATCAGTTGGCACCTGACTGCCAGAGAGACATGKGAAAAAAAATACGCCTAGTAAAGACAGTCCTGACATACAAATACATTCTTCAGTATTTTCAGCATCTCCATCAAGGCRCATTCCTAGTTTGAAGAAAAAGATCTATTTCACTGTATGGATCTTCTTTTGCATGTGGTTATTTGAACAGAGAAGGAAAGCAGTTTATATATTTATATTCCAAACACCTAGTTTTTGCAGTGTCTGTACAAGACTAGGAAGCACKAGGCATAGTTGTAGTTCGTGAATCAGGCTCACAGGTACTCTTCAAATTGAACTGATATCCATTTAAGTCAAGTGAACATTTCCTTGGAAATAAAGGAAAATGTAGATAAAATATCACTTTATACCTAACTGTACTTTTAAAAATTCTGCTAATGATATGCCAAATGTCTAGTACACTATGTAATACCTGAAATTAATAAGAAGATATTTGAAGATCTATTATCTTTTTTGGTAGCACCTCCTGCAATTAAGTTTTAGAACTCTACTGAAGATTATGTTTCTATAAAGTGTGGTTTTCATATGGGGATTTTTATTCTGAAGAAAAACTTTAAATATCACATTATAAAATAGATGTTCTTCCCTCTATGTGCACGTGCTTATATTTTACTCTGCCCACTTTACTAGGTTATTATTATTCATTATATTTCCAAGTAGTACCCAGAGGCATCCCTGAATGCATGACAAAACCATACACCAGAAAATCAATACTGCAAATTTTGAAAAGTTATGAATTAAGTCCAGTACTAAACCTGCCCAAATCCTTTAATTAGTCTAAAAACCATAAGATTTAAACATTTTATACTTATGGTGTTTTTTATTTGCCCTCTGCATTTCAAATGATTAGAATTCCTAATTGCAATTTCCTTCATAAGCATCATCAACAGAAAGTGCCTTAAAAAATGCTGTGATTAAATATGAGCTTTTCCCATAAGATATGACTCCAAGAGTGTGGCTGTAAGATGGGAGAAAAGTTCACCATAAAATGTTAAGCAACATCRAGAGATTCTCTAAAGCTTAAAAACTGATAACACAAAGGCTATTACTGCCAAAACATCAGAGTACAGCAGCCAGATATAACAAAGACTGGAGGGGAGCRTAACAGAATAACGAGACAATCATAGCGTAAACAGAATTTGCATTTAAATAAACGCAAAAAACGTTTGTTTAAATAAATATCAATTTCTTCTCAGTCCAAAATGCAGATCCATTACTATGCTTAAACTGCAAAAATAGCTTAGTCTAGTGGGTTTTGCAACATATTAATATAAACAACTCCATTCATCTCCCGATAAATTTAATTAAGGCAGAGGTCTGCTGGAAGGCAGTCCAAGCCAGCCCGCCCAAGCTGRCTGGGGGAGATGCAGTGAAGGCACATGCGGTTCATCCATACCCCACTACTGTCCTCCTTGCTGCCAACACTTAGTACCTGCAGATGCAGACCCCCTACAAACAGCAGTGGCACTCTGGAGTTGCATAGTGCTTGGTAACAACAGCTCCTTTTCCTTTCTCTTAAGGGTAGGGGGTTGCTATCTAAGCACAGGGGATGAAGTATGTCTCTGCTCTGGTATCATGCTTAACTGCACCATACAGAGCCTAAATATAGCTGCTCTGGTGGGGGTCCTTCCTAAGTCCAGCTGCCRGCCAACCTCCCATACCTGCTCCTCAAGAAGTCTTGCTAATCATCATGCCTATGCCAATAGGTATCCAGTGGATTTCACTGTAAGTACGCAGGATCCCACATGGAAAAGAGTTAACAAATGAGATTGTGCAACCAAAATGCACAAGTGTGAAGTATTTGAGTATGTTACCCCCATACCTCTCAAAGGTCTTTACACAGGAGATGTTGTTCCTACTTTAAAAAGAGGGAAAAGGCAGATAAAGCCTCTAGGATTTGCCCAAGGTCACAGAAATCAGTGGCGGAGCAGAGAAATCAAAACACCTCACCAGAAGTTATTTACTGTATTTATAAAATGCTGAATTTGTGATTTCTCTCCAATTTCTATTTGTAATAGACTGAACTGACAAAGATCTGATTAAGGATTCTTACTGAGATCAAGTATAGAGAGAATGGCTTTTAAATATATTGTCTAGATAAATGTGAAAAAAAGCTATTTTAGAGAGCCACTGGAAGGAGTAAATTGCTTTTGCACACATTTCTTCTGTATTCATTTTTTTCCTGTATAAAAGCTCCTCTGAGTTGAAGTGCTGAATTTTCCAAGCGTTTTCATTACTGCAAAAATAGCAAGGTAAACCGAGAATTTCCCTGGCCTAAGGGATATTTATATTTATTTAGTTTTTGATCTGATAGACACAGTTTATCACATGAGTTTTTAGGACAGGTATTCTATTTAAAAAGACAATGAAACTAGCCATCTAACGTCAGTTCCAAGGACTCAGAGCTCGGRCCAGTACTTGCTTAATTCAAAATAGCAGGGCTAGAAGGAAGAATGGGAACCCAAGACACCCCTTTCCAAGATCAGCACTTTAATCAGCCACCCAGCGAGTCACGCGGTGTCCCTCGTTCCATGAACCCCAAATCTCCTGCAYGCCAGCACTCTAAGAGGATAAAGGCAAGATGCACTCTTACATCTGGGAAGGGGCATACTGGTACGAACCCCTTTAGGCAGAGGAAAGATCTCATGCTTTATTGRTGAAAGCCCTACCACAATGTCCTACCAAATCAATAGCCTATCCCTSCCTGCGCTCCTCCACTACCCTATTTGAAGCAGGAGCCGTAAGTGTTTAAGTAAGATTTGATCCTGTTGAGGGCTGATAAGCGCACAGAGGGAGCACCTACCGCAGCAGCCCTGCTGGGGAGTTAGCCACTCCTCTACCTGAGAGACCACAGGAAAGAGGCTGTGCAAGCTTGGAAATACAGAGACAAATCTCATCACACAAAGAGAGGCTGCCCAGGTGTCTGGCAGATTAAGATGAAAAAGTAAGATGCTCAAGTCTTGTAGGCATCCTGAGTTTTAGGCTGGAGCTGGGCCAAGGTTCCCAGGACAGTAATTGTAGATTTATGTTCCTAAATTCTTGATGGCTTCAGCTTTAATCATGTGAATCCTTTTTTCACAGGGAGGATTCAGCTCTCATTCCCTAGAACAAACATACTTGTCTCACAGTTACCCATTGCCCGTGCAAAAATAAGACTAATGCAGATTGAGAGGAACCACAGGTCCAGATTACTATAAAATTATCACTTGAGAGTCATATGCAAAAAGGAAATAGTAAAGACACTGTAAAAACTTCTGGGATGGTCAATATCAAAAGACTTGAGATTAATACATAGAAGACACAGATATGTAATGGTGACTAACAATCTTAATAAATTAATCTTCACTTCAGAAATTCCATTAGGTTTTCCTCTGCCTAATATGTTGCTGAATCATTTGTCTACCGCACTATCCAAGCACCACGGAATCAGGAGAGACTAAAACAGGTCAGGCACAGAAAGAGCTCGGTGGAGGTTGTCAGGAAATCAATATGGTTGCATGTGGCTTTAATATTACATGCAATATTTTTGCAAGTAATTCTCTTAATAAAGAGCAAGTTCAGCTTTTTCTTTTTCTTTCCTTTTTTTTTTTTTAACAGCTAATAGGAGTGTCTACTAAGTACTGATATTCAAGGAGAAAAAGCCTGGAGAGAAATACTTTTCTTCACAGAGACAGAACCAAGAAATGGAAAACCAAGTGGTTGTTCATCGCTCAATTACTGTACTGCTGAGGGGTCCTTTTGGGGGAAAACATCACTGCAATCAGTATGTAATTCTGCAGGCATTAGTGATTCCTCATTGGCGAAGAAGTGTTTGGTACGTTTGACTGTACATATGAGAGAGATGCTTGAATTGCATCTTATCTGAGAGAAATGCCTGCAAATAGCAAAGGTAAGTGTCTAGGGAAAAGGTTAGAACAGTAACAGTCAGAGTAAGTACTGAAGCCCAAGGTAAAAAGAAAAGAGGAAGCAGAAGAAATACACAGGCTAAGAATGCAGGCACTGGGGTACAGGATGCATATGATGGAAAGGAATTAAAAAAAAGGCAGAAAAATGTGCATCTTTGGCATGCAAAATGTGGTGGAAATCACCTTTTTTTTTCTCCCCCATTTTAAAGCCACAGCCATCCTGTATGCAGTGATTGAAGATAGATTTCCAAATAGAAGGAGCTACATAATGTGACTTCAGAAAGTCCAAGGACTCTCAGTGTGTACATACTATAGAAAAAAACCTGTGAACAATTCAATCACCATGTTAGCAGCTACGCTGTTAGGTCAATGATTGATTCTGTTCAGGACTGAGCAGCCAGCTGCAATGTCACCTGTACGACGCCGACRAGGCAGTAAGAGCATGCCCTAATACTTGTGACCAAGCACTGGTGGACAATAAAGCCATTCCAAGGCCAGTGGGCAAATGCAGGATGCCGATAAGCGATCCACAAAAACTAGAGGTACTACAGCAAGCTCACAGTAGTTGACACACAGGCCCTGCTGGGACGCAACAAGTTATGGATTTAATCACAATCCAACACTAGAAAACCTTAATGTGAGACAGGAGGGGGAACAGACACTGGAGGCTGGATGAAGCATTGTACAATGTCACAGTCAAATAACATATTCCAAGGTAAAGCCAAGGTACATGGCCCGCTAAAGCTTGAAACAGACCAYCACGTACAGACCCAGAGATTAGTGACATACAGAACTTGTGACAGTCATTGGAAAAAAAATCAGGAAAACTAAGAGCATTGCTGCACCCACAAAATGACTACAGAGCCCATGAACAACAGCAGACAATCCGTTATGAATGCTGATGGTTTTTGATTTGAATCCACTTCCAACAGCATTGACTGGGGAAGAGTCTGCTCATAGAGGGTTACTGCTCCAGTTTCTGAAAGGTGAGAAAAATGAAGATGTTCAAGCATGGACTGTCACCTTGAAACAAAAGGAAAGTTTGACGCAGGTGGCACACACAACGTCCTGAGTTTAGTGGGGGGCTAAAGTAGAAGCCACCAGAATTGCAGTGGAACGTAGAAACATTATGATGCCAGCTCGTCCCTCAATACCCACAGAGGAAGGCAAAACTGGCAGTAAAGAAAACCAAGAGACTCAATGGCAAATGTAAGAGGACATTATGGACTTCCCACTCAAAAATGTTGAAACATCGCAATTATTCGATCCAAAGACCATTAGGGGTGACAGTCAGGATTCTGCTTGGTCTCCTCAGATTAGACAACYGCAGTCTAGCAGAGAAATGACAGCCATGCCAAGAAAGCAGTTAAAAGAAGTCCAAACCAGGCAAGCATCCCATAGCAACAAAGRAGCCAAGAACTTAAAGCCATTGCAAACAGATGAGCTGGGCTGCTTCCAGCTATGAAGYAGTCACACAAAGGAAACAGGCTAAGCTGCAGGGGGAAATACATCATATGAGGTAGCTGCAGGCTCAGGAGAGCAGCGGAGAAGGTAACTATGGAGTAAACACAGAGAAATGGACAAAAAGGCGTGATCAGGGCAGAACAGAGCTTCTGCTGGCTTGACATTGAAGAGCAGAAGAGCTCAAGCATAAGGATCACTACACAGCRTCAATCAACAATAAAAAATCCCCTAGACCACCAATAACTAACAGGAGATGACTAATCAGTCACTTAAGCACTGCAGCACGCGGCCAAATCATCCAAATGGTTTGTTAATAACAACCATGCCTGAAAACRTACTACAAACGGGCAACTCACTGGCCCCAGTAAATCACTAAATGCTGCCACAGAAGACAGAACAAGAACTATATAGGTCACTGCAAGGAACTTGCAGAGTGCACATACRGCAGTAGGAGAAGTTTGGAGGAGTAGCAAAAAGTCGGTCTGCTCATCCATTGATTATCAGCTGAACCTTTGGCATCACAGTAAAAAAGTTCCGTTAATCTACGTCTGCTTTAATTTTAGAAATCTGAATCCTCTGAGGTTCTTTCCCAGCACGTTAAATAATTTCCACTCATGCAAACTGAAACCAAATCACAAGTATTCTGCTGTGATAGGGAGTTATTCCTCTGCTCAGGCATTAATGACTGCCTCAAGCACAAAGYATCGGAGAAGCAGGCTGGAAATGTTAATGAGTTAACTGATCAGCCTGACATGATCTAATTGTGACATGATCTAATTGTGCTGGATTAGCATATTTTGATAGATGTGTACATTACTAAATATTAATACAAACATTTAATATATGAAATTCTATCAATTTCCTTTGCATGCATTGATTTTCTAGAAATCTGAAGATGTCAGCAAGGTACATCTGGAAACAGCCTCTTCCTTGGACTTCATAACTGTGAGTGCAGTTCCCAGACAAGAGTTGGTATTTTTTGCAAGTCTAAGGACAATTTATTAATTCATTACTCAAAGGGTTTTTTCTGCATCTTCATTTATGACACCATATCCATGCTGACTTCTTCTTGCCTAGCATGGAATTATTTTCCATCTCTTCATATCACCTGAAAGTTGCGAATATAAACACTTTCACCTCTGCAGCTCTTGGAGCCACTTTCTGAACATCTTCAACTCTTCATGCTTTCACCCACCCCCGCTGCTGCCAACTGTCTGTAATATCCATGCTGCTTTATTGYGCCCACAACTGCTTTCCTAAAACAATAACTGGGCACGTTACCATTGTATCACCTCCTGCTCCTGAGCTGTCAGCCTTTCTCATTCCCTTTTGGGGATCAGGAAAATCCCGTGCAACCTGTGCCCACCACACCAGCACCCTCTGTCCAGAGCAGAGCCCACAGGTGCTCCAGGAGCAGCTCCCCGGGACACATCATTCTGCTCTCGCCTGAAGCTCTTCATTTGTTTCTGCCTTTGCCATGACTTCTGATTAAATGTGCTGGCTCTGTTATTTAACTCCGTGAAGCATGCGGTTTGCGTACAACRCGAGCCGAGCCTTCCAACTTGAAACACTTCATTATATTAAGGAGAGAGCCATGTGATTAATTCTGATTTCAGGCCACAAAATGAAACAGTTTAAAGCTATCTGAAATATATTTCTCACAGCAGGAATCAGAATAAACCAACAAAATAAACCAGCATTATAATCAACCCAATTATTACCTTCTATTAGCCAAGTGCTTAGGGGATGGAAAAAAACAGCATTTTAACCTGACTGAAGTATTATTAAGACATTATCCCAGGGAATGGTTTTCCCTTATTTGCAGCTTAATCCTAAAAACGATTTGCTTTTTTTCTTTTTTCTTTTAAGAGTATTCAAGTGATTGAGCTTATAGGTGAGCATGTGATAAAGTAACTCTTAGGACTAATGCCTGGTTCAATAGTCTTCAGCTCATCTCACCAGCAAGAAATGCGAGGGAGGCTGTRTAAGAGCACTCTCTTTACTGACATAAAAGCATGGGTAGGTATTGATGGCAATGCTCTCCGGCRGTGTCTGGTGACAGCATCGGGGCCTGGGGAGGTGGCGGTCGTGGGGAGGACATGCGGCACCTCCGCAGGGTGCTTTCCCTCCTCGGTGGTTTCTATCCACCCGGTTTTCCCCCGCCTCTGCCTTTCCCCCCGGGATGTTTCCCAGGTGGTGTGGACCCTGCCGCCATCAGCGGCCTCCTTGCTTTGCCACCCAAGGAGGAGGTAAGTGYTGCAGAAGGAGAAGGTGCAATTTCCACTGTGATTTTGTGGGTCGCTGGAACAGYGAAATGGCATCCTGGCGATTCCTTTACTCCTTGGTTTTATGACCCTTGKTGGCCATATTCAAGCAGGCTCACGTTCACATCACTCCATCTGCCCCCAGCYCTGCCTGAGATGCCGCAGAGCCAATGGGAGAAGTTTCTCCTGCCCAAAGCCCTGGGACAGATTTCTCCTCGGTGGCCCAGACCAGCAGGAGCTGAGGGAGGCTCGTGGGAGCCTGCTGGGGCAGGGCACCTACCTGCTGGCAGAGCAGTATGGAAGCTGAGGAGAAGGAGGAGAAGGCGCTGGTGGTGGTTACCTTCTGATGAGCTGAAATCATCCTCAACATTGTGGTGAAGCTGGTGGGAGAGGGAGGGATGCTGGCACCAGGCCCTGGCTCCAGCTGAAGTCACTGATGACCCGCTCTCTGGGCACGGCAGTCTTCTCCTCAGCAGATCCAGGATAAGGCAGCCAGGCTCCTATCTCCCTCCGCAGAGGCCAATCAATCACCACAGGAAAAACCACCTTTTCCCCCACTCAGTGAAAATGTCTCCCTTCCCCCAGCTGRTGGCCTGTGGTGGTGACCCGAGCTGGCCCAGCCAGGGCCACTTCAAGGCACCGCTGGCCCAAATCCTTTATCCCAACATGCACAGCCAGAGCACTTGGCTCCGTTGCTTTTCCCTCTTCTCCAAGACCACCCTCCTTCCAGGAGCCCAGTGTGCTTTGCCATTGGGTTGTGACAAAGAACCAACGATATTTATGCTTAGTGCCTAGCCTGCCATAAATTGTATCAGCTCCCAAGAAGACAGCCCCTTTGGCTCAGCAAAGTATGTCGTTTTATTTACGTTGTACTTATATACATGAGTAYTGAACTCTGTATTTAAATAAGACAACAAATCGATACTACAAAAAGGGGGGAGGGAGAAAAATCCAGAAAGTCTTTAGCTTCCCTCCTAAAACACAAATATGGAGGTGYGGGCAGGAAAGATGCTGAGGAGGTGGAAAAAAACTCATCTGAACACACTACCCACAACCCTTATCTGAGGCAAATAATCACCATTATGGCTCCAATTCATTCTTATTGTTTCAAAATAATAAAATAGAAGGGAAACAATGATATAGATAATATTTGCCCAAATTTGAATTTACTAGCATGATTTGGGAATAAAAAGTTGATTTAAGCTGCTCTGTTCACTGATGGAATTTGTAGTAAATTCGTAGTTTTTCCTTATTTGAAGGTTAAGATTACGAGACCACTTAGAATCTCCTAACTAGTTACTGTTACCTAAGAGACACCGAAGAGTTTATAAGAAACCTATCAGGTATCAGATCACATTTCCCTTTTTCTGTGAAGAAATTAAATATTTGGGTTGAAATACTGGTGAATGCTATATAATCAAATAAGGGATTAGCTGTTGCAAATCAATAGAATCATAGAATCMCAGAATCAGTAAGGTTGGAAGGGACCTCTGGAGATCATCCAGTCCAACCTCCCTGCTCAGCAGGGTCACCTACAGCATGGTAGACAGGGTTGCATCCAGGTGGGCCTTGAAGATCTCCACAGAAGGAGACTCCACAACCTCTCAGGGCAACCTGTGCCAGTGCTCCGTCACTCTCACAGGGAAGAAATTCCCCCTCACGGTCAGGCAGAACTTCCTCTTCTTCAGTTTCTGCCCATTGCCTCTTGTCCTGTCACACGGGACAACTGAGAAGAGTTTGTCCCCGTCCCCTTGACACCCTCCCTTCAGGCACTTGTACACATTGATAAGATTCCCCCCTCAGTCTTCTCTTCCCCTGAAGAGAAGCTGGGCTGAAGAGGCCCAGCTCTCGCAGCCGTTCCTCGTAGGGCAGGTGCTCCAGCCCTCTGACCATCCTCGTAGCCCTGCGCTGGACTCTCTCCAGTAGCTCCATGTCTCTCTTGTASTGGGGAGCCCAGAACTGGACACAGGACTTGAGATGAGGCCTCCCCAGGGTTGAGTAGAGGGGCAGGATCACCTCCCTCGACCTGTTGGCAACASTCTTCACTGTGAACAGCAGCACTTCTAGGTGGGATCCTGAAGCCAATTATGATCACAGCAAAATCTTTGCCTGAAGGAATACTATACAATAAGGCCCATTTATTTTTGTGCCTTACAGTATATCATTTTAGAAGTGCCAGTATTCTGCAAAATTAAAYTGATTAAAGCAGCATCTTGCTTTGGTGTTTTTATTTTTTTAATGGTAGACTGGTGATGGTAGTGATGTCCAAATCAAAGGCCATCCTTCCAAAACTCTAAACYATGCAATTTTTAAAAATGTATATATTTTTAATGCACATACTCTGACTCAAAACAGTTTGTAATCATTATAGATGCTTCTTCAAACATGAACATATTACATGGACATATTAAACATGAACAAAGAAAAGTATACCTAAAGCAAGAGAAATGAGAGACTTAATTCTAAAAAGGATTTTAGAAGAACAATTACTATATCTAAAAAAACCCAACTTCATGGTTTCTGAAAATAAGAGCAATTTTCTTCTGTTTTTTTGTCTGGATTCTGTTCTTCATTCAACATTCAAAGTGATCAAAAGATTTTACCTAGGCAATGAGAACCACACTATCAATGACAGGAATCAAGCTTTGTGATTTCAGGAGATGCGTTTAGCCAGCTTACCATCTTAAGTTCTACTTCTTCCCCCTGAAACAGTCACTTCACAGATATAAGTGTTCAGCCTGAGTCTTGCAAAATTCAGAAACCATTAAGATGCAATCATAAACCTATTGAAGACAACAGTCTGTTGCTATTACAATTTCCTTCTCTACCAACAAGGTAAAATTAAATCTTACATTTAGCTTAGCCCAGCCACCTTTGAAAGGAACAAGAAGTTCTTATGTACTAAAGATGATGGCTTGCAAAAATAGTACCTATGTTTTACTGATGCCCTGAAATGTTTTTGACTAACTTCACAGGGATCATGAAGAACAAAACCAGTTGTGGAGCCACCTAATATTTTGTTAGGTTCATTTTTTGATTAGAGAAATAGAGGCATGGAAGTAAAGGCTKCGGGTGAAAAAGTTGATGTGTCTTCCAAAAGGAAAACACAGAAAATACACACGTCATTTTTGTCCTTGGGAGAAAGTAAGCATGTGTAGCTTAATTACAATGCCAAACACTGTTTTCAGAGGAAATGTCAAAATGTTTAATTCTGAAAATGTTGAAGTAAAGCTTTTTGACCTTTAAGTCCTACTTCTTGCTTTCTAGGGTCCGAACTGATTTGTCAAATTCAAAACAAGTTTATGAATGACTTTTGGCTCACCCCAAAATACGCTGCTRAGTAAGCTCTGCACTTGAATAATTTCATCACCCTAGAAAAACTTAACATAATATAGCATGATACATGCTGTTAAAAGYTCTTCAGTCTTTGTGTTGCATTAAGTGCCAGCAGCAGCTTACTGTGCACAGGATCACAGAGTCACAAGGCCTTTTGGAGAACAGATTTAATTAGGATATGGTGAGTATCAAGAATGTTCACCCCAAGTGAACCTGAATTTCATACTTTTGAAGGAGCATCATTAATCAATAGTAAACACTTAAAACAGCACCAAAAAGATGTTTTTATGGTTATGATTGAGTGTAGGCATTTACTGCCAAAATGTGCTAAAAATATTTTCACTGAGTAGATTCCTGTGTTTTGTAATAAGGCCATATATCATTAAATGAGGCCTCAGAATAAACACTTGGAAATGGCAGATTAACTCGCTATGAATAAATAAGCTCAAATTTATGGCCCTGGCATCACATGTGAGATTAGGTATCCRCACAGTGTTGACAGGCTCATCAGAATTGTCTTGACAGGTTAAGTAATATCTTTTGTCAAACTCTGCACCTTTGCTCATAGCCTTCTTTCCCTGAAGTCAGCAGAAAATTCGTATCACGAACAGACAAATCTTTTGTTTTATTGGGGATTTTATTTTTATTTCCCTTCCTGTTTATATTTGCTGATGTTGTTTTGCTTCTATAATACAATTTTCTGTTCTRAAATTGGTTTATCCCAATTACAAAACACTACAAGGTTGGGTAATATATGTATGTTTTCCATAATCAATATTTAATTACTTTTTGGCACAGATATTTCCTTTATTATAAGAGATAAGAAATGGAGCCTGGAAGAACTCCATCAAATATCTCTGTTTTTCTAAAAATCATTACACATGTGACGTTCAGACACCCATCTACTTCCCWGTCTGCACGAAAGAACGCTCCCTCTGCAACAGATTATCAAGGCGTTGTGGTCTTGTCCTCTCTGGCATTTAATCTCCACAAGGAAGTCATCCCAGTGTTACCTGGAAAAAGCTGAGCAAGACACGGAGTTCAAGGAAGTAACCTCACAGCTTTAAGTCCACTCCGAACTTCCTGGCTCTTTTTGCTAATAGTTACAAAATACCTTGATAGATACATTACAAACCCAGAGAGAACAGTGGGAGCACAGAGCCTAGAAGAGAGCTTCACAGACCTTACCCATAGGAGATCCTGGGCATACTCTTCACAACCTGAGCATATATATGTATATATATATACTTTTACACGCTACATTTTGATTTCTTATTTGGTGCAAGGAGGTCAGCTCTTCACCAAGCACATTATTTATGTGCTACTACTCCCAAAGATCTTTATCACTGATGATTTATGTAGACTAAGAATTAAGTATCAAGACAYGTCATGGACAACCAATTATTGACTATTCATTGCTTTTTCTCTGCACACTGGTCTGCTTTGCAYTCCCTTAAAGACAGTTAAAAGGGARGGAGTGTAACTTCTCTTTCACACTACAGGGGTTTCCACCAAGAGATCTCAAAATACCCAAGCTCCAATTTATTCCTGCTGTCTAATTTTTAAGACTTAGAATAGGTCTATTGTTTTACACTAGTAAGCAGCTCGTTCCTCCCAAGTTGCAGCCTCTCATTTTGTTAATCAACGGAACTCAGGCTGATTCTTCACAGGGGTCAAGTATTATCAGAAAGTGGATTATTACCCATCAGCAAAGTTTCAGCTCTTAATTATTGACCTAATGCTTCTAGTCAGCATGTGTAACTCAAAAGGATAGGATCATTCTCTAGAACTACTGAGTAAACCAAGTTGAGAACGTTTTTGTTATACCCCAGGCACACTAGACCTGGGTGTCTGYGTGCTCATAAGAATTTCATTCTATTACAGGAACCTTTACCCTGTTGGCTATAGCTGAGCATCTGCTTATGTCTGGAAGCAGATGAATCACTAGTTCTTTACAGCAGTTCTAGTTTTTGTATATGTAGATAACCCCTTTTCCTACTTTGCCTAGGAAGAGTCGCAAATTTTCCATTGCAATTGCTTTTTCATTGGCACAATTATTTTATAGCTCTGGTGGTAAAGCCAAGACAATCATAATTTAGCCAATCCGCACTAATTAAAAAAAAATCAACAAAACTGAAAAATTACTATTACTTAGGCACGCTTACAAAGTAAAATACAGATGCAAGTAATTTGYATATTCAGTTACAATCCCTTGCAATTACATTTGGTTTATCCAAAACCCAAACTTCATAATTTAACAATAAATTGACATGTTAATGCTCTTGAATTTGCCTCGAGTAATGATACCGACTTTAATAAGTGATTTTAAGGTGATGGTGTAAGACTGCACTAACTAAATGTTTATTCTTTCTCATTATACTTTTCTAAAAGATATCCTCCATAATAACAAAAAGTGGCTTATCCCTGAGGCATCCATTTCATTAAAAGATAAAATGTGTGACCACTGCATTTTTATAGATATTCTTTCTCATATGGATTGCTGAAATGCAAGCCCAGACCAACACACTTCAGAAAAGCATCTGTACAGGGTAATGCTGAAYATCTATTCTATATCATATACTCTAGAGAATAAAAATGGCTTCTGTTAGATATCTGTCAGAAGCTGCTTTAAATAGTAAGGTGACGCTTTATAGAAACATTATCAACTTGCTCCTTGGGTTGCAGTAGACAGGGAGAATGAAAGCTCCCATCAGTTAATGTTTGCCTTATACTTCAAAGGTTTAAAGTGGTATTTGTAGTTTTCCCTTTTGCTAAGGGATCCATCATTTCAAACCAGTGTCCCCAAACAACTAGATTGATGTGTTGTGCTGGTAATCATTAACATAAAACAACTTCACATTTAAGCTGTAGAGAATCCCTGCTCAATTAAACACAGCTTTAATTGATATCATTTATAATTTTTACCATGGCTATACAAGGTTTCACCAAGCTCATGATTTCATTGACATTGTACAGGAAAAGAATGAGAAACTGCCCCTTCCTTATTGTTTCCTTATGCACGGTTGTATGCAGGCCAATATCGATACACATTTTATTATCTGCATTGATGTGTAGTCTTGAGGCAATAAATACACTACTACAGATCTGTCTAGTAACATCTATTTATTCCTCTGCCTTTCTGAGGGAACAGGGATATAGAGGTTAACAATGATGTCTTGTTTCATTCCCAAAGTGAAATTTTAAATTGATGTGGACCAACCATTTCAGGCAGGTGACTACTATGTCAAGCTTAAGACCCCTTGCAGTATATGAGCGTATGAGTCGGAGCTCACGGCAGAAAGTGCTACGATCCATGCGGGGGTCCAGGGCAGTGTTTGGCTGCTGGGATTCACACCCTGCCCTAGAACAAAACTAAGGTGGCAGGCCAGAAATTACCCTCCAGGTCACTGCGAGCCAGAAGTGCAATTCAGGCTCAACATTTCTTGCTTTGCAACCTTATCCTAGGATCAGCTCTAGGATATTGCTGCATATCTTGTGGCACCTGTGTTGTCAGCAGGACTGCAGAAGGTGTTGCGTGTCAGTCTGAATTAAAAAAGAAAAATGCTGACATTTTTTATTGAAACACCTGAGTGATTCCCTTGATTTCACTTAATACCTACAGATCTATTTTTCAGTTTCCTCCTTTTGTCCTCTATTCCTATAAGGAGGATGCTATCCACGATATTACACAGTGCCAGCACTAGCAGCATTATCAATATAYTTGGCTTCCCTAAAACCCACTGCAAAAAACAGTAAAAATTGGAGTATTGTTGTGGTRAAGAAGCAGCAAATAACTGCTATACTAGTAGGAAAATAGCAATGGTATGAGAAGACTTGCTTATTGTTATCAGATGGGAAGGAGGATGGGGAAGAGAGGGATAGTAAAGGGATMTCCAGTGAGGACAGCTCTGATCCAGAAACGTGGTAGAGAATGCATTATCCACCGTGCAGTGCTCACGGTGCCTGCTCTCCAACACACAGCACCAGGAAAAAGCTGCAGGGAACCTGCCAGACATCCCAGAAAACAGAAATMACTTTGGAAGTAAATATATTATGAAGCTTTGACTATTCACAGAAAGACTTATGGTGCTATCTGGACTTCCTCTACGCCGCACTGAAACACTTGGTGCTCCAACTCTGTCTCTCAGGTCTCCTCCCCCTGGACTTCACCTCACACCTTCCCCACTGCTCTCCTTTTAGCTGATTCCCATCTGAAGAAGTAGCACYACTGTAAAATGTCCCAGAAGCTGTTATGAAAGTGCACTGTCCTGCTCTGCATATAGGAAAAACAGTTGTACTGCTTGTATGAAACCTAAAACGTGAACTCCTGACCTACTCCCCCAAAACCTCTCTCACACACACCACAAGCTTTCGGGGCAAGAGCTGCATGTTCTCTGTGTTTATAGAGTGTCTAAGATACTAGAGCTCTSTCCTTGCCTACTTGGTAATAAAAGCAACTTTATTATTTGCTAATAAAAGTGACTGATAATACCTTTTTTTTYCTCCCAATATAAAATATCTGTTAAATCCACTTGGAAAAAATGAACAACCTGGTTTGAATACCTCCTTGTATATAGAAAGAAAGAACTTACTCAGCATGAAGCTTAAATGAGGTATTTGCATAGCAGGAACACCTACCCAGGAACTGATTTCCAGCAAATTGTTTGAGATGGCCCTCTACTCTGGATAATTTTCAAAGTGATTACTTCATCATGCCTGAGGCTGAGGAGYTGGACATTAGAGGTACTAACAGGTACCTCTGTCCTCTATGTTACAAGCTGTGACATTCAGATCAATTTTCACACTGTGTCACATCGCGCTTATAATTGCATTTGGTCTTCAAAGCCAACCCATTCCAGGATTCATCTACAGGGGGAAACTAACTGGAGTGGCTACAAAGTAGAAAAAATACATGGCTACAGCTAAGCTAATACTGTTCCAGCGCATAGACGTCTAATCTGAAATAAAATCACTTCTATTCTGAAACAATATTTATCCTAAGATGAAGACCTATGTAGCAATAGAAGTATAATTAATGTTATATTTTTATTGCTCTTAATTTGCAGAAAATGAAAGTCCTTGTAGCACTGATGTGTGTCAGCAGTCCCCCAGTGAGTTCCAAGTTAGCCACAYTGCTCACAAATTTGGCAGCTCCTCCCTTTTTTCCTCTTCTGTTGAACATCCTTTACTTAAGAAAGACTCAGGAAACTGAGGTGTCATGGGTACGTTTTACTGACAGTGAAAGAAAGTATCTCCCTCCATCAAAGAGGATGAACAGGAAGAGTAATTCAGAGATTGCTCAGCCAGCAGCAACTTTGCCTTGGGGGATCCACATAGAGCCTTTCAGTGCTGTGCAAATGGGTCAGCAATTTTTTAATTTATTTTTATTTAGATACAAGCRCACAATACCCATGTTCAACTGCATTCAGCAAACGGAGACACACCACTCCCAGATCCAACAGACATCGCGCACACAGCTTTCCAGACTGCTGCCACTCTGCACTCTTCTTTACCACACACCCAGCGCCAGCTAGCATGAACTGAGCCAGCTCACGCTGTTTATATGACCTCTGCTAATTTTGCCTTGCAAGCACAACTAGCAAGCTCATTAAACAGTAAATGTAGAGTTAAAAAAATAAACAAATTATTGTCTTTTAACTCCCCTAATTTCCCTCCCGGAAGGTCTTCCTTTCCCTCCGTTAAGCCACAGTTAAGCTAATCTAATACCATAGGGACACTGAAAGGAAGGCACCTCTCCACAGGTCTTTGCTATGTGCTCCTTGCCAGCCTAGATCTCACGCTCTGGCTCAGTGCATCAGATCAGCTCACTCATCCAGTCAGACCCAGCAAAAGAAAATCAGACTCAGTTGCCACTGGGTCAATGAGTCGATCGGCCTGTACAAAAGCAACGGAGGCTGCACCATGCAGCTGCGGGAGCAAGGGGACAGGGCATGGGAGACAGCACAGCTTTAGATGGGCACTGACTACAAAACTGTGTGCTGTGCACGCAGCCATTCAAACTGCTGCGCAGGGGCCGGGAACGTCCCGGGCGGGATAGAGGAGGGAAGAAGTTTCAGGGCAAGAAAACACTCAGATCTGCCATTAATGGAAAATGTGGCTGATACTTCAGGAGTCAGTCACTCTCACCTGCATCCCTCCTGCCATCCCCTCTGCTGCGTCTGCCCAGCRCAAGAGAGACATGGAACTACTGGAGAGAGTCCAGTGTAGGGCTATGAAGATGATCAGAGGACTGGCGTATCTGCCCTATGAGGAACAGCTGTGAGAGCTGGGCCTGTTTAGCCTGGAGAAGACTGAAAGGGGATCTTATCAGTGTCTACAAATACCTTCTTTACTGTGAGAGTGACAGAGCACTGGAACAAGTTGCCCAGAGAATCATTGTGGAGTCTCCTTTTCYRGAGATACTCAAAACCCACCTGGATGCGATCCTGTGCAACATGCTCTAGGTGACTCTGCTTGAGCAGGGGAGTTGGACTAGATGATCTCCAGATGGCCCTTCCAACCTTAACCATTCTGTGATTTTGTGAATACTAAATCAAATACTTGAGTCATTTTATGAAACAAAGGCTGTCAGATTCTTCTGCAAGGAGCAGGAATCTCTTAAAAGAGTATTAAAATTGTAATTGATGACTACATATGAAAATGATGATCAGTAAACCAGCTACTGTTTAACATTTAGGTGAAGAGACATCCTGAGGTTCAGGCTGATCAGTTTGGCATACACCTTGTAACAAACCACAGTTTCACCTCTGGACCTTAAAAAGTGGAAAGTCCCAAACAGAGATAAAGGAACCACTCCCTAACTTAGAGATATTTAGTAAGCATTTATTTACCACATTATCTTCAGGCTTCCTCCACACAAGATTTCAATGGACCATGGCACTATCCATAAAGGAAAATCAAGACACTGCAACAAATCATCCAGAGAATGAAACACTTGCTAAGGATAGAAATAATCTGATCAAATGTAGATACTGTAGACTTCTGAGCTGGCCATCCTCAGCTCCCTTGACAGTCAACAGCATCTTTGAGGTAGGACTCATCTCCTCCTAACATAGTTGTCTAAAATAGGTCAGAAGAATTGTGCCCTAAAAATGCCACTTCTCTTCACTGACTATAGAGAGTTCATAGTAACTAACTCAAATGGAGACATTTACATGGTGGATGTCTAAACCTAGGTAAAATTAATCTCTTTGTAAGTGTCTGTAGTATAGTGTAGCAGGGTACCACCATCCTTCCTCATTGGGGCTGCAAGCAATTAACGGCATGGGGAAAATTCAGGGTCAGATGTGGAGATATGGAGATAGGTACTTTCACTGCACTTAATAAGAAGATGTTTGCTATTCACCTGTTGAAGACGACAAAATAAATACAACTGGAGAAGATCCTCCTAGAAATGTCTTTGTTTCTACCYTTTACAGCCCCTTCACGTCACATTCTTTGGCAGATGGCTCTCCAGGTGAATTGTACCTGCTTGGATGAATGACTGGAAACTTTGCACAGGCTAAAAGATTTGCACATGTGCTTAGCTTCAAGCTTGCATAATCCTACTGAATCCATTTCAAATTGCTCATGCCCTTCAAATTGAACACATACCAGTGTTTGCAAAATGAAGTCCAAAAAACATAACTTTGGATTAAAGACCCGGATTAAGGTACCGTTTTGCCTATGATTTGCTGATATGCRTCTTGCTCAAGTCCTTTCTTCGTTTTCTTGGTTTTCCTGCTTGAATAACGGGGATGAAATCATTTGTTCTCCATTAAAGAGCAGTTTTATCTCTATGAACAAGAAATATAGCAGTTAAATGCTGTTAAGAAATCATCTTTTCTGTATTACTAAATGGGCTAAAATTAATTGTATCATCTAGTTAAATTAAGTCCAGTTCTTGAAATCTAAACTGAATTCCACACAAGAAGGGATTTAAATGATTTTTATAAATTTTTAGCCTGGTGACCTTTTGCCCACAGCACAATTCAGAGTTGTTTCTAACATATAATCAGCATACTGTAAAAAATGAATAACTCATATTAAAACGAAATGAAGTTCAGAAAGACATCTGAATTGCTGAAATAACAAAGGGAAATCTGATGACTTTTTAGTCACTTTTGATGCACTAAGAAAATCCAGGTTTACATTTCTCCCCTAAACTCTGCAGCTTTAAATGAACAAGGGTACCAGGTTTGAGGAGTCTAGGTCAATAAAAATAGGGAAACGAGTTTCCACYCACCCTGCTGAGGAGAGGCTTTTATAAGACAACGCCAGAGCCGTGGCCCCAGAAGACCTGTGCCAGAGAACCCCATGAATCTTTCCCTAATTTATATTTGAGATGACAGGCTGGGATTTCTGCACCACACTGAGCAGAACCACCTGTTTCAACTCCTTTTGGACCACACATTGGCTTTCTACACTCCTCCATCTTCCATCTCTCTTGACACAACAAGAATAACTGCATTTGACATCTCTAAGCTCTTTCACTCCAGGGATATATGAACGAGTTGATTAAAATGACTCTAGGACAGCATCTTCAGCACAAGGCATTATTTAATCAGACTCTCAAAAGGAACAAAGCACGTAGCGCAAAGAAGGAAAGCAATAAAAAACTCCCGAGTCTTATGYACATTTATTCTTTCTTTTATTGTCTTTTAGTTCCCCTCAGTTTAGCTAACTAATTCTGGCTTAAAGAAGTGGGCTGTCCTGCTTTCAACATGCTCTCTGTACTTCATCTTTATGAATTTGCCAGCACTTGTTCACCAAGATACATCCCAGCCTCTCTTACTGCATCCGAAAAGCCTCCCCTTATTAGGTCAAGAGGACCATGGCACTAATTCCTAAAACAGATGAATTTTAAAACACACAAATGCATTCTGATTATAGAATAGGATTTGCCACACTGAGCATCAGTGCAGTATAGCAAGTAACTTTTATATTTACCCTGTATCAACTTTGCAGTAACTTCTCTGTGTAAACAAGCTTAGTATTTTCTCCTTCATTGCCAATTCTCACACTGCCAAAACAGCTGTGGTATGTCAGGACCAGACCTGAGAAATTAGTCCTTCAGGGGCCTTAGAACCGATTGTTTTGTTCTAGATGTTTTTGTTTTAAGATTCTTCATATGCAGGTATGCCTAATGTTTCCTTTGCATCAGCCTCCTTCACAAGCCAGCCCCACATAAATTTGAAATGTCAGTGAATTATGAAACAATAATACTGACATTTCCCAGCTGATAAGAACCATCTTCAAAGATAGTGATGGTTTGCTGAAATTTATTATGCTAGAACAACCAGGTCCTCCTCCCTGCTCTTTTGGCTGGATAAGGCTGCAGTGATCTTCAGAGGACCAGCTCAAATACAGCTAATGACTAAATTATAAAGAAAGGCCATAAGCACAAAGAAAGAGAGAAAGACAAAAAAAAAAAAAAAGCTCTAAAAAAGCTCCGATAGTCCTAAAAAAACAATGAGAGAACAACACTTAACCTTTAGTTTTGTCTGCACCTGGGAAATTCCATCACCTCTGGACCATTACCGCTGTGCCGATTAGACCTGCTCCCTGCAGGGTTACTCAAGATTACGGATTAAAACACTACAGCCAGCTGATAGTTCATCATTTGTAGATGAACGAGTAGGACACTTTTAGATTTCCCAGTGGAGGCTAGGCCCTTAAGGCTGCATTATACCTTACCAGAAAGGAAAGGAAAAAAAAAAAAACACTTTGCTTTGACATCCACATTCAGTGATACAGCACTCTGCTCCCCAGCAGGAGGCCCAACCTTGTAAAACACATTATACCAAAAAATACTCAGCTCTCACTTGAAATTACTGAAAATGAGACAATATAATGCTGTCTTAGATAAATTATGTATTTCTTTGCATTGAATGTACATTGGATTTAAGTTAATCTAATCAATCAGTGGGCTGAAAAATGAGAACCTGGGTTTCAAATACTGAAATTGTTTCATTATGAAATGTTTGTAATAGGCTCTCTTTAGAAAATACACATACATATATATTTTGCATCAATATTTAAACTTGTCAGGAGAGGAGAACAGCATTCTTAACGTTTTCCATTTATGAAAGCAGATCTAGATGGATAGATGGATAAAATGCTGGATAACAAAAAAACGATTTTTGATAAATTTTAACTCTGAAAAATAACTTTTTAAAGAAAAAAAGTCTTTTCAGCATATTATGTCCCACCATACACAGTATTTAATTAACCATTTTTAAACGAGATTTGTTTTTTAAAAATAATTTACCAGAGTTGAATTTGCTCAGCTCTCATCTGCTTTGACAGTGATGATTTTCCATCTCACTGTGAATTCTCTTCCAGACACTTGAGTCATTTTGGAGACCAATTTTTGCTACCATTTGGATTGCATATCTTAAATTATGAGTCCTCTGGGGCAGTGACCATATTTTTGCTCTGCACTAAGCACTATGGGAATCCTGGTCTGTAACCTAGACCTTATAGGCACTACAGTCGTACACATCCATCTGTAATTAAATACAGCAGTTTAACAAAATCCACATCCCAAAAAACATCTTTTCTTTAATTTTTCAGCCCGGCTCACTGGTTAAAAGAATTTCACTATGATGTGGAAATGGAAGCTCTCCCAGCAGTACCCAACACACAAGGCAGCTCCTCAGGCCTCCCCAGCCGCAGGTACCTTGCATTGCGTGGTGATTCAGCAGGTCTTTCACCACCATTCTGGAGAACATAGCAACCAGGCCCTCAAAACCCAACACTGGACACAAGTACATACTTGTGATTGAAGAACGAAATAAATCTCAAAGCCAAAACATGCGGGGGCCAAGTGAAAGACTAGCTGGACTCCTGGACTCAAAAATTTGGCCTGTGAAAAATGAGGGGGCAGATCAGAGGAAGTGGCTCAGGGACTTCTAATGCACAGGCATCAAGAGTAGTTAAGATTCACAGGGGGCTCGGCTTGCGGAGGATGAAATATTTATTTGTAACTTCAAGCCCCACATCTTCTCCCAGACAATAATTAGGTCTAGGTCTCCTTTTTCTTTAGCAGAGGAAGAGTGTGGTTCCCGGGATKTCAGACAGAATAGACTAATTCTCCATCCACAAGGAACCTTTTCCCAACATTAATTCTTAAATATCTTTGAGTATATCTCCCTATTTCTACACCCCTCTCCTGAAAAACCTTCATTTGGAAAGAAACTGCCACCAGATAAATTTACACTGACTTCACTTCCTTTCCCTCAAAGTTAGTTCTAAATTTTAAAAGCTTAGTGAAAATTTRTAACATTCAATAACACTGAAATATCTGGTTTATCCACCACTCTCAATGGTTTTTTACTCATTACTCTTTGAAAATGAAATGGACTTTTGAACTACACATATTTCACTCTGGCCTCTTCTCTCTCCCTCAGAACATGCAGCAGCAGGAAGAAGGTTATGGCATCGACTGCTAGGTTGGGACTTCTGAGGGCCTCACCTAAGTCAGTGCCGTACTGTGCTAAATGTGCATTTTCATACTAGGAAGCAACTGCCTTATGAACAAATACTAGATTTGACCCTTTGGGGCTCCTTACTGCAGGTCGAGCAACGGAATATCACGATATGTGTCTATTTTTTTCCCCTCCCAGAGGCAGAATATGAAAACTTCACATATAACTAATTTATAGCAGGAAGAGGAACTTTTTAGACTATCAACACAGGTTCATGAAGGGACCATATGGTATAGTAGTCTGCAATAAGATACACTTTTGTGTTTAGAAAATGGTTTCTTTGCTGAGAAACAAACTCAAAAATTGTTTTGGGGGAGTTTGTTTTGTCTTCTGTTTTTTAAGTACACATAGGTCGCACCTAACAAAAACAGAACAACAGAGCTAGCTTATCTTGCCCAAAGCTTACATTTCACTCCATCGGGCTCTGATATTATTTTGCYGTGAAATAGCTGTGCTGAAAAAAATACCTTGGATCCTAGCACGGAAGTCAAATCAGTGCATCAGAGTGGTAAGACCTAAGAGCAGCGAATAAGCATCTATGATGACCTTACAAACCTAACCTGTGGGCAAACTCTGCTCCACTTTCGAAAGGCTTTTGTAGCAGTACTGATTGCGGGAATTTGGAAACAAACCACAAGACTTATGTCTGTATGTGCATGTTAAACCCTAGAAATGCTTTTCCATGTCACAGCTATTTCACAGCTTGTAAATATTTAGTGTCAGAATTCTGACTTCATAGTGAAAATTTAAGGGCTTTACATACATGCGCACTGGACTTTTTTTAACWTGAAAAAAACACTGTTTCCCTCACATTTAGATTCTTTGGCAATGTGCTTTAAAATACAATGCCAAAACCAGCAATAGTTGCTGATGTCTGAAAAATCACAACARATTCTCAGATGGTGGAATAAAATAAATCAAAAGCATCTTTCTTGGAGCAGTGCACAAAAAAATGTTCAAAGCTTGGCAGTGCAAATGAAATCACAGGAACAATAACAATTTCCCACAACTACTGACTTCCGAATGCAGATCAAACTCAGAGCACACGGGTTAGCTATTCAGTCAAGGCTCAACAGGCACTACGCATAAATAGGGAATTCCCTGGGTGCCTTACCCAGATGTAAAACCAAACTCTCAGTAAGCCCATGGGCCCATTCGATTAGAATGTGCAGCCAGACCACAGTATCACACACCCAGTACCAATCACRGAAAGGACAATTTTGTTATTAGTCCTCTGACTACAGACAAAACCCAAGAATCTTTTGTTGAATAAAACACTGGAAGAGGCCCCAGCTCTGTTCTTGTGCCTTCCCTGGAGAAGCTTCCTTCTCTCCGAGTGAGTCAGGCAGGCAATAACTAGGGGAGCAATGCCAGTACACTGTGCTTCCTCTCTGTTCTTTCTTTTAGCTCTTCCTTTCTCTGGGAAACCTGGGCTGGCAGTCTTGAGCGGCCTGGCCTCTCATCCACAGGAGCAGCTCCACAATCCTAGGTGAGGGTGATGCTGTCCTCTAACAACCTCTGCGAGCAGCGTGCTTCTGGGTTCCAGGTCCCAGGGGTCTCATTAGAGGATTTGCTAAATCAGGCTTGCACAGCCTGTCATTAACTTCAGAATTTAATTAGTCTAAGTTTGCGCTGATACGCATTTAGGAAAGCTTGCCGAGTTGTTGCTGTTATCATGCTGGGTTTATCTTTTCTCTGTCTTGTAAGACTTTCTTACAGCACAGTAAAYGTCAGGGGAACAAACATCCCTGCTGCAAAGCAGCTCCTGAAGATACAGTCGTACTGGGAACTTAGATAACTGCTTACTAGTAACAGGACAGATTTAGTAGCCACACTAGAGTACACCTTCCCCACATATCAGAACAGCCAACATCTGCAYGAAATAATCAAGAGCAATTATGAGCAGGGCAAGATGATAGAGCTCTTGTGCTCGGGCTGTCTGAAATGCACTCATGGGACATGCRTTTGTGAAGTGCCTGTTAAAAAGACACAAGTTCTCCATATCCATAATGCCATTGATAAAATCCCCACCRGTTTCAACGAAAGCAATACTAAGCCTGACACTTTTAGAAATCACATCTGCAATGCTGAACTGCTGATCAAGCTGTTTGGTTTCTTTTAACTACATCAYCTTGGATGGAGACTTGATAAAACACATCCCAGATTGCTCTCTCCTGTTAGGCAGTGATGTTGTCTGCAGTCCTAATATGGTTTATATTCCGAGTATTCACAAAAAGAAGTTACTTCCTTCAGAGGTCTTACAACGTGGCTGGAGAAGAGGGACTCCGCCGCTACAGCAGAATGTGTCACAGGGTCTCTGCCGTGACCAGTTCCTACTTCAACACTTTGCCCAACACCACAGATCTGGGAAGGCCTGTGAAAAGCTTCTTCTATTCTCATTCTGCACACAGGCAAACGTAATCACTCTGTGCCAAAAGGAAAAGACTGCAGCTGGTAAGGAAATTAAATTTACTCAAGATCTTCCAGTAATGCGTTATAGCATAAATGATGGAGGGATAACAATCAAGACACGCACAAAAATGTCTCAGAGAGTCCTTTTAAAGTTTAGGGCTTTATTTAAAAAGGCAAAAATCCATCTAGTAACCATGTCTTTTTTTCCCCTTCCCCGTGGGGATGGGTTAATATGACAAACAACATATTAACAGCTGAAAGATGAAGTTTATCCTCCAGTACTCATTTATTGCTCCATTCTTTTCAGTGCCAYGAGAAAAACTAGATTTTGCCCTTTTCTGATTTCTGTTTTGKTTTTTGTTTCTTTTTTTATGGAAGATTTTACTACCAAAGTTTTCCCAAGACAGCTCATAAAACTTTGTCCAGTGCAGCCCACTCTTTACTGGGCCTTATTTCCCAGAAGTGCAGACAGCCTCCAACAAAAGTCTTTAAAATGTCTCCTTGAACACAGAAAAAATGAAAGTCTCCTCCAGCAATCACTTCTGTAGTTCTTGCTCACACACTGTTATAGTAAAAACGCTGTATATCAGAACATAACAAAAAAAATGTTTCTCACTTTTTTACCTTTGAACACACTTTTCATCAGAATTTTTCAAGTGAAAATGCTCAATTAAAACCCATAAAATTCAAATCACTTTACTCCCTCTATAAGCAAATAGTCAAAATCACACTCAAAGACATTTTGATGCTTCTTGCTCATTGAGTATTAAGTCTATGAAGAAGCTGACAGCAATCCTGAAATCCTGAACAATTTGTGGAGATTTTTTCAGCCTCTTTGTAAAATTGCTTTAAAGCACCTGGAATGCTTTGCTAAGCACTACAAAGAAATGATCCTGTTTAACATATTAGAATTCAATTTATATCAGAGAAAAATGCATTTGTGAAGTATTTATATACACAAAGAAGCATAACATTAACTGCACTGTGGAGATGTTATCACAGCCACCGAGCGCCTCAACTACAAATTAGAGGATAATTAATTTAAAATAGTCCTGTACTAAAACACAGAAGAAAGYAGTTAAATGAAAAAGCTGTAATTGTTCCCATGGTAGAATATTTTTATAGGAAGGATATGAATTTTACATCARCTAACTTAACAAGGAAGTATGGTAACAGGTAGCAGGGTTGGCCTTTCATTATACAGGGCCTTAAATAAGATTTAGAGGGATGGCTCTATGTGCTCAAATCTGGCTATGTATTTGTTTTTGTGATTTGCTTCTTCTTCTGTTTACTGGGGGATACTAAAATAAGCTTGTTTTAGGTTATTAACTTCAGGTTATTTACAGTTTCTTGCCATATTCAGATGCATCTGTAACTGGAATCCGCTTGGAAAAARGAACATATATATCTCAGTGGCAAGTAGTATACAAGCATTACGCAAAACCATTCCTTCTTGAAAGTACATGTTGTGTTTCTTAAAGCTCCACTGAAAAATCATTCAGGCATCAGCAGACTTTACACAAATACTGCTCCAACTGCTTTGCAGTATTTTGCAGGAATACCAGAAGCACAAAAYATGTTTTCCCTGCCAGTCCAATGACACTAAGATGACTTTCAATGATTCTTATTAGAAATCTTCAAGCACATAGGTAAATTTTTACAGTCATTAATTTAGCAATTTTTCTTCTTTAAAAATGTTTCTTAATTAAAAAAAAAAAAAAAAAAAGCCTTTATGGTCCCTCCCTCAATCCTACTTAACATATGTGATGGAAGATGTCTTTCCATTGGCAGAAATGTTTGACTTTCATACCAATTGTAAGGTGCTGCACGATTTCCCATAGGTTTCCTCAATGATCCCTTTTCTGTCATTATTTCCACAGGAAATATTCATCTATGTCTGTAATAAAGTACATGAACAGTTTTGCATTGCTTCAGGATAGTGTTGCTATTAATGGTTTTCCCCTCCTAGTGATAAACTCCCTGTAGCAAAAGCTGCACATATATAAATGTAGCTAAACTGAAGTTGCTGGAAAGATCACCACTGTTTTCCCAGGAAACTTAATAAGTGACAAACAACTTTAATTAAAAAAAGGGGGTTACAGCCCAATGCTCCTGCTGCCTGTAATAAAGCTGTAATCAGTAAGCTACTTTCTGCAAACAGGTCCTCATACAGCTGGGACTCAAATGAGCAGAATGACTATGTCATCCAGCCTGATATTAATTCTAAAGAAAAATTGAGACCTCTGAATTATTAAGGAGGACTGTCACTGAAGTTTTCACTGAACAGCCGAATCCTGAGGCCATATACATGTCACACAAAGCCAAGACACTTCGGCTCTCGTTCAGCACAGTTCTTAACCAGTCAATCAAACCACCTGCGTATTTAAAGCTAAGCGTGCGGCTAGTGTTCCCTGCTAAACCAGGCCCAATTCCGCTTTACAAAGTTGTGATTACCRTGTTTCCAGACAGAATCTAGGCTCATAAATTCTGCAGGAAAATGCTTTCAGACCTCGACAGAACCAGTTTACTCTGCAGCGGAGAAAAGCAAATTAACGTAAGATGTGAATTTATGCTCCATTTGCTTTTCCATGCCAGTTCCTCAAGTGAACACTTGATGCCCTTGTTTGTTATGACTTAACACACTTGCAAAGTGCTCTACCTCTGACCAAATAGAGGTTTTCTTGGTAAGGACTAAGAACCTGTTTATACTGAGATACTCACAAAGATACATGTGAATTTACTTTTAGAATTGATGAGCTATGTCAAGTTAAATCCCTGAGCGGATAGTCCCATACGGAATTAAAAGAGCTTTAACTTAATTTAGCTTAATCCACTTCAGAAGTAAAATAATCTAAATGGAACGAAGGCTACTTTAACTCTGAATGAGTTCAGTGTGGTTTAAGTAGCCAATTGACAGCGCTATTTAGTTAATTCAGATGAACCTTGCTGAGGACCCTTGAGCATACCCCTCTGATAGCACTGAAGTAGGAGTAAGTGGGGGCAAGTAGTCTACGATGAATGTTTGCCCTAGTCTACCACACCGTCTCCCACATAGGGGCGGGAGAAAGCATGGATTAAAATATTAGCATTAGGTTTTCTGGCTCCAGAATGGCTAATCGTAGCCATATTTTAAAAATATACYAATCTTGTGGTTTATCTGGAGTAAGCCTCTGTACAGCACTTCACACATCAGTTTCTATTCACAATTAACCGGCAGTTTCAGTTGAACCCCCGTGCGTTGACTGGGTATGAAGAAGGCAGTGTACAACCCTGGCAGAGGGTGGATACTCATCMACCCCTGAGCCCCACGGGCAGGTGCTACTTACCCAGCTCTGCCTTGGAGCCTTACCTGCCACTCCATCTCTTCAGTCAGAGCCAGGCTCGTTGAAAAGCCTGGCAAAATGGCCAGTTGAATAAATGCCTTTTAACTGAAAGGCAGAGCGTAACGTAGCAAATCACAGCTCATCGTGAAAGTACAACCTTCAGTTTGCTTGGAGGATCATTGTTTCCTGGGAATCGGCATCTACATCCCATCAAGGCTTTTGGAAACCCTCCATCTAACCAGTAACTCTTATTCTTCATGAAGGATGCTCTGATCATCACTCAGAGCTCACTTAAATCRTTGATTCTGTGATGCCAAATGACCAGGCCTGAACAGGAAAGCGATGAAATTACAGATTTTGTTTTCTTCCTCCCTTCTGTAACTAATGACCATGGAGGAATTCTGGTTGGCAGCTGGCCACAGGCTGCCAGGATGGGGATGCACCTTCCCAGTGCACCCTGCTGTGAGCTCAATCGACTTGGAATGAGGTGGCTTTACTCTAATTTCTGAAGGTATTGTGTGTGCATGCCTGCAGAATACAAATACGTCCAAATAAAAACAGAGAGCAAGCGTGCTTTTGTATAAGAACAGAGTGCTGATATTTTGGCATAATTGCTGCACTGGACTTAATATGGAGAAAAAAAAAAGCAGTAGAATAGGGTGCAGAAACAGTGCTTTTCTACAGTGTCTTTCACCCCCAAAATATTCAAGTGCTTTAAAAGCACTTTAAGTGCTTCAACAAGCCTTATAAACCTCCCATGTGATCACCAGATTTGCTGAAAGATATATTTTGCACCATTTGCAAATACCTGGCACAAATGTATTACATGAGGAACGGCATGCCTTATTCTTCAAAACAGGACCATACTGCATCAGCAACAAGCCACTTCCCAAACTTGGGCAGCACATCTACTCTCAGCGTCGTCCCAGAATACTTCAGTCCCCAAAAGAGCCAAAATAGTTCCCCCTCCATACTTGGCTGACAGACAAGCTGTGATATTTGGGGGGGAGGGGGGTGGAAGAAGGGGAAGGAGGCTAAATATGCAGTCAAGTCAGCTCAGAAATAGAAAATACAGAGAAAAAAAGACTTGTTAAGAAGAAAAATGCAACAGAAGAAAGCCTTAAATTACCTTCTGCTCCATTTGCTCTTTCACAAAATGGAAATATTAAATGTATTCAGGTTTGTAAGTCTATATCAGTAACACCTGCCACTGCTGCTTTGGCCAGTATTGATACCTTTAGACAGATACAGAAGATTAATATACTGTGAGTTTCCACTGGAGACAGTGATCAAAAAAAAAAAAAGAAAAGAAAAGAAAAAAAGAAAAGAAAAAGCACCTCAAACCCTCAAATGAAGTAATATTCTTTGGTATAAACTGCCCAATGACTACTTGAAGTTTAATTGCTTTAACTTTTAGCAATGAATAATAGCCACCTATACAACAATCTGATTAAAGAGCACAGATTCCATTTGTTATAATTAAAAATCTTGTTCCATGTCTTTCGCTTCATTGGTCATTTGGTTGAAAAATGCAGAGTAATTTATGAAAGTGATAATCAGGGTCGTTTATAGGATCACTCCAGCCTACTAGCAGCTCCACAAGTCTCTGCTGCACAGCACTGGATCAGCCCAGGTAGAAAAGGGATGTTCTTTTGCATTCTTCTGTCTGTCTGGGTCAGTTTGCTAATAGCCAGGATTTTTTGTCATTACAATACAGAAGACTGCAGATAGCGTGGCTAGCAAGCCAGGGCCTTATATACACCGCCGCTTTCTGATGAGCTGTTGCGCTTGCTTTAATAAACCCACATCACGTCACTCTGAAAAGCTCAGCCCCAGCTCCATGGCACATATAACAGCAATATATGACTGCCTAGGTAGCTGCAAAAATCGCACTTTGAACTATATATAATGAAGTATTCATATGCCACATTTGAGTGAAAAATAGCAAGAAATAGGAATACTTCAGTGTAACATTTAAATTTCCTCCTGGGGTATTTCAAAGACTGTCTGTCTCTCCTCTCCATCACAGATAGCTTTATCTAAGGCCAACACACAAACCTCAKAGCAAATTCAGCAAGGTAAGAAAGGGTAGAATAAACTGTACTCAGAACAAAAGAAGAGAGGTGGAACTGTGATGAGGCGAAAGTTGGGAAGGGACAGTAAACTGGACCAAGCAGCTTGGGGATAGCACTAGAYTAGCTGTGGGCCTGGGGGGCTCAGAGCGGTCGACCAACTCACGTGCCCTGTCCATGCCTGACTGCTTTAAAGCAGGCTGAAGAGTGTCCGTGGGCTGCAGCTGCACCCTGGACACCGTTTCATCCTCTACATTCCTCTTGGAAAGCGCAACTGCCCATAATATGCACAGAGAACCAAGATCTAAAGTAGCAGCACTGGAATCGGAGCAGCTTTCAATATCCAGCGATGGATTTGGATGCCATGCTCAGGTAGCCAGTTTCGAAGCTTGGTCCATATGGAGATGTTAGAAGGGCCTGTGTGAAACCAAGCCACGGCACAGGCAAAGGACTTTCAGGATGCCTTCGTTACACATCAGCACGCTCTGGATAATGAATGACTTTGACGGCACGCTTTTACAAAGATACTAACAGCTGCAAAGAAGCTGTTGCATTCTTGCTGGGAAAGCTAAAATGACACTTCTGGAGTCATCCCAGATCCAAAGGAGTATCAAGACATCCATTACAGATCTCAAACAGCAGAGTTTTTTCAGCTAGAGGAACAAAATATCTCGCAATGTAACAGCAGCACTTCTACAGTTCTGGATCCAATCCTGCTCACTTTATTTATGCTAACAACTCAACAGAAGTCAATTCATGCCTGAAATACTGTATTTGATGTTAAAAAGGTCATGCATGGAGAGCATGGTCTTGCATAACACAAAGGCTACAACAGCAAAGGATAAATTAAGCACTGACTAATAGCTTATGTATAAATAAGCTTTCTTCAGTCAGTTCAATTTACAACATATTTTTAATAGTGTTGATAGGTTGTAGACTGATGGAAAAAATATGTGATAAAAAGCATAGCTAAGGTGGGGAAAGGAAATTAAATCTCCATTTAACATAAAATTTATTATTTCAATATTTGTTTTCCTTCCCAAGCAAGATGYAACACTTTTAGTTCACATCAATCAAATTGTCTCATTTTATTAAAATCAAAGTAATTGATTTTCTACAAATTATTTATATAATATAAAAGCAAACAACAATCAAGAGATTGCATTCCAAAAAACTTTTACATGAATGCACTGACTTTGGCAGAGTATTTTAATTCTTCTTTTCTAAACAAAGTATTACCAAAATCGTACCATTCCCACATGAGGTCAATGGCACAAAGACAGAAAGCTTTAAATTCAAGAAATATTTGATCTGAAAATTTTAGATCTGATTCAGTGATCCCCCAGAATTTTCACATCAACTGAAATACTACCAGCTGATTAACATACACAGTCTGAGCCATTAAAAAAGTTAATTTCTGTGCACCAAATCTGAAAAATACTGCTTAGATCCCTAATAAAACCCTGATTTAGGCATGACAGTCAGAAATGGATGAAATTATCCTCTGTTTTCTTTGTAATTGAAACTTGTGCTGTAAGTGTAGTTCAACCACCACTGTACAGATTTACATGTTCCTATACCCTCCTAGTGCACACCCTATTTTGATAAACCAACCACACTTGTATTATTTAATATAACATTCAGTACACACAAGTACTTCAACTTCTCAGAGTAGATCCCAGTTTATGTACTATACAAATACATATGGGTTCAGGAATTTAAAATGTCACAGTCAAAATGTGTAAAGAAAGGGAATGGAAGGGTATTTTGTTTGCTTGCATGTTTGTTTTACAAATGGGGACCAGAGGCAAAGACCACATAGGAGCTCCATGCAGGGCGCAGGTATCTCGGAGKGAGGAAGTGCCTCCGCTCTGCCCCAGCACAGCTACGCTGGCCAGGGCTGCTCTAGGAGGTTTGCCCAGGGTCACAGGCAGGCAATCAGTGCCACATTCCCCTCTCAATTCAAATTTGCCAAATGCCAGTCCTGGTCTCTTCACTTCAGGACAGTGCTTCTTCTCGGAAACTATATGGCATGTCAAAGCCTGTATGAAGGAGATAAGCWGAGGACACTGTAACCGCCACTGCTTAGCATCATCTCCTGTGAGCATYACCCTCACTGGCATTTCTATATGTTTTTTTGTTTAAAAATTCTTTTTTTTTTTAATGACTAGATTAGAAGAAATGCCCACTGGTTAAATGTCACACACTCTAAACCACAAGCAAAGTCCCCATGTTACAGCTCTTAACAAATCACAGCTGTCTTACACATACTGTAACCTGCAGTAGTTGGGAAACCTTTAAAGCAATTCGATTTTGTGCAGCTCCAGCAGGCAACTGGAGTAGCAACAATGAAACGCTACCACGCTCTGCAATCAAAATGGACATCAAGGGCAACACACGCCGCACGAAGAAAGCCTTGTACACCACGGGGCTCCAGCGACACATTCATATAAAAGATTTACTATTCAGATTAACATGCTGAATTTTGATCAGACACTTTGCATTTCATTACCATAGGTTAGTCCTTCCTCTCGTTTATAGTCAAATCTCCAGACTTGCTTTTCTCCCCGTGGCAGGACACATTTGCATTAACATCTTCTTAAGTTGCTCCGTATCACAGAAACGTAGCACAGGATTTTCAGTCAGACCACGTGACCCAAGTACTGCCTCGCTAGCACAGCACACACGGACCTGCATCTGTATTCCTCAGCTTCCCACCCTAGTCTGTTCTCATTATAGCTGAGAATTGTTAGCGCCTTTCTTCCCATCATAAAGTTGTTTCTCTCCTGAATCATCAATATCGTTTTTTCCTCTCCTCACACCTTCGGCACACATTTCTATTGCTTGCAAACCAAATGTATAATAAACGATACCAGCGTCTTAGGACTTTCATTAACATCAATTTGCTCTTCCTCGYGCTTTCCTGTCCTCTTACAGATGCATGCTCTGTATCACTTGACCGACGCGGTAGAACTCTGAATAGACCTGACTGACGGCGCTCGGTCTAGGGAGCACAAAGCGGCTCCCTAACCTTGCATTTGCATTTCCTCCTCACCCTTGCTGACTTTACACTCATTACTCAYGGTAGTTATACCAGTGTCTTCAAAACTGATGCCCTTTTCACCTAGGGAAATGATTCAGCTTGGATTCCTAAAAGTGGAAAAGTAGTAAAGCTGATACAGGAGACAATTAMTAAAAAAAACTAAAGAATGGGAGTATAATTAATACCAACTTTTACAGGTTTTCAGAAATAGGTCTCGTCAAACAAACCTGAATTCTTTCTTTGATGAGATTACATTACTTTGATTGACAAAAGTAATGGTGCAAGTGTAATAGACTGAGGGGGGATCTTATCAATGTGTATAAATACCTAAAGGCAGGGTGTCAAGGGGATGGGGACAAACTCTTTTCGGTTGTCCCATGTGACAGGACAAGAGGCAATGGGCAGAAATTGAAGCACAGGAAGTTCCGCCTGAACATGAGGGGGAAYTTCTTCCCTGGGAGAGTGACRGAGCACTGGGACAGGTTGCCCAGAGAGGTTGTGGAGTCTCCTTCTCTGGAGACATTCAAAGTCCGCCTGGATGTAACCCTGTCTAATAGGTTACCCTGCTTGAGCAGGGAGGCTGGACTAGATGATCTGCAGAGGTCCCTTCCAACCCTAATGATTCTATGATTCTGTGATCTTCAAATACATTGCAGCCTTGGCAAGACATCGTTTCAAAACATTCTACAACTGGATCCTGAGAGACCCCAGCCCTCTCCCTGCTAGCATCTTTTCCAGTCTTACCTTTCACTGGTACTGTTCCCATCACATGGTTGTGAAGGCCAGGARATGTGACTTTTCTCCCATTCCAGTAACTTTCAAGACCTACCCCAACATACAGGTCCTTGCTCTTGACATACATGGAATGAAAGACATCAGTCACTGAGACTGTGAGAAATTAATGTAACAAAACCCAGTGCAAGACCTTATGGAAGAAAGTGGTGTTTATTAACAAAATCTCTGAGTACGTTGTTTTCACCCACTCATAGTTATTCTCGAGAGTTCATTCACTCTCACACCTACATAACCACAAGAACCAAGATGTGCGTGTTCAAGCAGTCTGGCCAGGATTACTTGTATGTGACATAAGGGTCAAGGGATGACAACTACTAAGTTCCCATAACAGCTCTTGTTTTTCTTCTGATTGGCAACAACATCATCTCTGGATCTTTTATATCCTTTATAAGTCAATGGTTGATATGGCGTGGTCCTTTTTTCAGACTCTTGCCTACCTCCGCCTTCATAAATTTTAGCAAGGTTGTTGCTCATCATCCGGCTTTGCTTGTACAGAATATGCTTGAGAAATACACATCTCTTTGGCAACATTATTTCCTCATTGAACTAACAGGAAAAGCAGTAGCATATGATGTGCTGGAATCTACTATTTATTCCACTATTTATTCTAGTGTTTACAGAAGGAGATTTGCATTTGTATTTCATTCATACCAATCATATTTCTGCTACAAGTCTCTACAAGTTTAGCTAYACAAGAGGAAACCCAGAAGGTGACTTGCTAAGAGAATCTCCAAAGGGAGAAAACACTTTTACTGAAACTAGCAGAGTAGACACACGAGGTGGATTAAGTCTGGTATATTTGCAAGGCACAAGGGAAATGATAGTATTCACTTTTTAGACAGTAAGTGTATTTAATAAAGGGCTCAGATTACATGATCCAGCCTACTAGCCTTAAGCACAACTTCTCCTACACACACCAATGAAAAATATGCCATGCTATGACTGTTTCAGAAAGTGGGGAAACAGATTATATATCTTCCAATTCCACATCTCCTATGCTCTGCAAATTCTTGACGTGTTTACATGAATTCCCCAACTGCAGCACTCTTTGACATATGGACTCTTCCCATAAGTAGAGACYGCATGTGTCTTGACTACAAATTTAGGTCGCTCTTTATTTCACTCTAGGATCCTGCACTTGAGTGTCCATGCTTCATAGATGGCATTTCACCTCTAGGCTGCTTTCCAAGCAATGCTGCTAGTTCCCTGCAAAAGGCACAGTTCACAGAGAGCCCTCTCCAGGGCCAGCCCCACAGAGGTGACRCACACACACACACACACACCCCRCATTTTCTCCTCCAGCCACTCTCCCCCAGCAYTGTCTTAATAAGCCTTGCACTTTCAATCCCTGCATACAACACRTACGCTCACTTGTACATGTCACACAACAAAAAACACCATTCCAAAGGACTGAATTCCGCCCTGTAGTATTTTTGAACTGAGCATTTTGAGCTGAAAAAAATACCCACAAATTATTTTAATTCGGGTAGCAGGGAGGCCACTTGGAGACCAGGGGGGTTCCTGCAAGTGGTGCGCACCATCGACTCCACCAGCCACCACCAGCAAGTGCCTGAGCCGTGCAGTCACAAGCCAGTTCACAGCAATTACTCATGCAGCTAGGGCTCTCTTCCCTGTACACAAAGATTAGCAAGCAGGCAATGGATGTTAGCAACCATCAATAACTATCAATTTAGGATAGATTCAAACAGTGACTGAAGATTGAAAGTTTCCCCATATCCTAATGCAAATTGCCCAAAGCCTTCCGGTCCTTTCGCTGGTCTGCCTTTCTTTAGTCACAACTCTTCATAATGTGCTGTCTTTAATACAGCAGGAAATGCAGAGCTCAGGATAGCACTATATCCATTTGTCTCTGTTCTGCACATTAGCCCACTTTGTCTCAATGTTTTCTGCAACCTCAATGTTAATATACAATGTATCAGAAGGATACAAACTCCTTAAAAACCTAAGGGGTTAGATTAAAAAGACCAGCAGCCTGCATATGAAAATAAAATATTAGAGAAGTCTCTAGAAACCGGAGATTCATATATGATAGAACTATACAAACCGGGGAAAGAGGGAATCCACCAGGCAGCCTCTCCCTGAAACTACTGGAAAGCTAAAATTTGTGCCACTCAATTCAGCTAATAATAATCATATTCCTCCTCTACTTAATCTCTTCCTAAAAGCATGTGCTTTTTCTCCTCCTTTTAACCCATCAAAAGACCTGAATGACTAATACGATTCTCACTGCTACATTTTTTTCACTGTGGCAAGATGCTTACAGGCATACTGTGGGGTCATTTTCCTTTCTTCATTTGGTAAATAATAACTCCCTTAAATCTTAAATAGGATTTCATCTCATTTCACTTGCTTTATGGGTACATCACCCTTGACTTCAGGTAATTTCTCCTTGTCTTGCAAGACTTTGGAGSACCAAGCTCATTTTTTTCTATACTGAATTAGAATTCCTTTGATTCTAACTTTTTTTCTTTTATTGTTGATGCAGGTGTGATGGACTCTGACTAATAGTGTAAAGAAAAGTGTAAAGACATTACATTTTATGAAAAAATATCTGAGTGCTGAGAGCCTGTTTCAAACATTAAATGACYCAAATCATGGCCAGGTGAGATTTAGGGACAAATACATGCAAAATTCATGAAAGTACAGTCATTATTGATAGCTCCAAAGAATAAATACTCCTTGGTGGACACTGCATATTTGAAGGATGCACCACATTCAGGCCAGCAATATGGAGCCAAACGGATATTTATGGTTTCCTCCCCAATCCAGTCCCCTCCGTTTCCACTGGAACATACTGGTGAGACCCAGTGCAATATTCAGCTTCAGTTCCTAACAAAAGATGCACTATTTCAAGCYGAGCTCCTGATAACCACAGAGCACAGAAGAGCTGATAACTGCACTGAGTCCGCTAGGGATCTTGTTATGCCAATCTAATTAACCTGGAAAGTGCTCAGCGAGCACCGTGCTCGCACACAGATGGAAAAAGGGCTGTTCAACTATTGTGTGTGCAAGGCAGACTTCTCCTTAACTCCCAAGTCAGCAGAAACATTTAAGCATATGCTTACCATTAATGTTAAACAGGTGCTTAAGCACACTGCTGAACAGGGAACATAACAAGAAAGATGCCTCTGGAGTACGTGATTTTTTTGCTTTAATTGCTATTGCATGTATATAGTTTTTATTTATTTGTCTGCCTTTAGATATTATCAAAGGCCTCATTTCCCCACCACGATCCCAGTTCTCTTAAAACCTGTATAAGCAGAGGGCAAGAGAAGGTCCTTTTGTAAAAACAAGGTATATCTATAAAATCTAAGACTGTGGAATCCTCAAAAAATGATAACTAAATTTTATTCTTAAAATTGCTGTAATTTTTTCCAGATTTGATTTCTACAAGAATGTCCAAATCAAATTGTAAAGTACCTCTTCCTTAGGAAAGTTTTTAACCAATTATGAACAGTTAATGCAAAATGAATAAAATGGAGAGTGAATAACATAAAAGCAACAGGGACCTTAGCAGGAACTTTCCTTTTCTGACAAAACCCCTCAAACAGTGAGATCAGGAGAGGTTCAGTCATACTGATATGAAGTACAATTCATTTCTAAATTACTGTTCTAGTCACAGCATTTCACATACCATTCATGTGGACCATAGATCCAGTTTTTAATCGAGTCAATAAACTCAGAGCTCATGAATAGTAATATTCCTGCATTACAATCTTCCGCTTTACAAACAAGATCTCCATGAGAGGTACTTCCAGCCCCCTCACAGCCTGATGAGAAGGCATTAATATGGGCATGTTTTTCACATTCACATAATTAGACATAAGAAAAGAGTAATACAAGCTCATTTCTAGGTTGCTTTGGTTATATCAGATACTATAGGACTATTCAGTATTTACAGAAAACACGACACACTATCATTCCAATTTCTATCCATGTTTTCCCTAGCATCAATCGCAAATGGTAAGTCTCATCTTGTTTGCTTACTCTGTCCCACTTTTTTTTTTTTTTTTTTTCCCCAAACTCCAGCTTATTTTGCTGTTTGCTATCTCTAAAAAGATTATGGAAAATCCTTACCAATACAGAACATACTGGGTTCCTGTTTTGAGACTCTGGCAGGAAGGTACCTGAGTCTCAAATAAATTTCTTACTCGCTTTGGCAGGAGTAGTAAACCCATTAAGTTCAGCAAAAGTTTTGCTTGAGTAAGTGCTGAATAATGACTACAGAATGAGGCCAAGTAATGTGTGACTGGAATTCATGCCAAGTCTGCTATCTCTACACATGCCTGAGTTGACAAAATCTTCTGGCCAGAGTTCCCTGTAACTTAGGAGGGATTTTTCACAGCACTGACCACTCTGCTCACTGTCCAGTTCTCCACCCGGGCACACAGCATCCACCAATGCAGTTAATCCTGCTGTCTCAAATGATTTGTTTTCTTATACTTGCTTTGATCAGATATTTGGGTTCATCTCAGAGTCAACTGTAAAGTCATTCCTCTGTAATAACTGGGGGGGGGATGTAAATAAAATCCTTGTATTGCTTGCTGGACAGGTACTRAGTTTGCTACTCCTCCACTGTGCCTTGTCACCACACACATCAGCAACCCCTGTACTTGCAGTCAAGAGTTGAGCTCAGATGCAGCCACACTCACGCAGACTGCAATACTTCTCCCCATGGTCACAGAATTACAGGTGATTCAACTGTTCCTACCCTGTAAGTCTGTATCACGAAGAGGATATCAATGGGCACACAGATCCCACAGGGAATGTCTTCTGCTTGGAAACCACCTGCACAACAGTCTCCTTCCCAGTGCACAGCAGCAACACTATAATGTAGTTGCTTAAGGAATTCCCAGGTCTGTAGTGATACCACCACAAACACATCAAAATAGTTTTTGCAAGTTTTTCCTTGATAATCCTTTTAAAGGGCAATCAGGACATCCAAACATAAAAGCTTCTCTTGCTACAACGCTGGTATTTCCTTAAAAGAGCAGTAGACCCACAGGATCTACAGATGTACCCACACTACAGTTAGGACCCAGAGATACCAATGTACTGTCAGCATTCAGGCTTTCATGGTTCAGATTTATTCTGTAGGTTAGATTTAATTTTTACAGCTTCACTCCCAACCACATCCTTTTCAAAATGAAGACTATGGGAGCACAATGTGATGCTTCATTAGGAAGGAACGCCAAGCTTCCTAAGTGACAGCATTGTACGTTAGTGGATTACACAAGATTTAGAGTACATAAAACAATTTAATAAATGGACTTTGCTTGTTAATCTCATGTAAGTCACTGTTTAGTACAGTGATGTACAGACAACACACACCCAGACACATAGACCTAGAAGAATAAATGCATGCATACATATATTGTGACATGATGACATTAAACCATTTGGAATAACTAATTTTAAAGAAAGAGGAGCATTTTGATGTTCAAGGACAGTTCCCTATACATGCAAAACATGGACCAAGTGATTTCTGCAGCAAGACCGTATCAGGCAGAGATGGAGCTTCTCTCCTGCACTGACTGGACTGTGATGCTGAGACACTCAACCTGCTTCTGAAAGAGCATCTGGGACCTGGAAGCAGAGTGGCAAGCATGCGATCGCCTGTTCATGTGGGCAAGCTCTGCAAGCACAGCATTGCCTGTGCTCCTCATGGAGCAAAAACTGCTGTGTCTGCACAGCACAGTATCGTGCTCTGCAACTTTCCTGGAGCAGTTCAGTCACAGCTCACGTATCTCCACGAGCCACTGCAGAAGGCTGTCAAGCCCTGGAGAGATGTGCAGAGCAGTATTCRTCCTACGCAATGCCAGGGGCCTAAAGCAGTGTCTAGCATCACTTGAAAYGCTCTGAGATATCCCTCAAAATCTGCCAGTCCAAAACAGCACGGGGTCTGCATCCCATCTGCCAGCCTGACCCAGGGCATTTCAAATGGCACCGAGTGACCATATATTTAGGCAACAGACTCAAGCCCTCAGTGTCTGCAGGACAGATGTGCATGGTTCAGCTAGTACCCTAYTTTTTTTTTTTTTTTTTTTTTTAAGTAAGGGGAGAGAAACTGGCACTTTACAGTGCAGCTCATCTGGCCCATTTTACACATCCACACGAAGTTAAGATGAATCATGCCCCAGACTCCACTGACAAAAATGACAATAAATAGAGCCTTGTCTGACTGCATTAGTTGTAGATGTCTACATTGAAGAAGCCAATATTTAATCAGAGGAATCCCATTCCCATCTTCTTCTAATGAAGAACTTCAAGAGAGAGAGAAACTATTGCACTCCCACAAATACTGTTCCAATAACTAATCACCTTCTCTGTAAAAACTGAGAACTTTGTTTTCTAGTCCAAAGTGCTCTGATTTCAACTTCCAGCTTTCGCATTTTGTTCTGCCATTGTCAGCTACATTAAAGAATGTGTTGCTATTAGAAGTTTTCTACCAACCTGATATCTAGGTGACCCTGCTGAGCAGGGAGGTTGGACTCGATGATCTCCAGAGGTCCCTTCCAACCTTACTGATTCTATGACTCTATGATACAAGCTTAGGYCTGATTCTGTATTGCCTTCCCCTTCATAGAGTCAGTTAGGCCAACCCTAAAGACAGCAAAATTCTGCCAATAAATGCAACTTCTGGGTTACACAGCAATCACACTTGACGCAAGGGAACAACAAATGGTATGGAGTATATTCTGGCAGTCGAAAGACTCATTCCACAGTGCAGAGAGAGAAATTTTTCTCATCAAATGAGGTCTCAGGCCATCAGCTYTTTCATAAGTTGCATTATAGGTGTTATTCTTAAAAAGAACAAGCAAATCCAAACTTTATTAAYGAACAAAAGTGACCTCTCAAATATGTATGACTGCAATGCTGCCTTCCAGACTCTACAAAGACAACTCTGTGGTTTCTACTGCTGCTCAGAGCTTCGCTTAACAAGAGCCGAGTAGGCAGCAGTAAGATCACAACAGTCCCTACAATTCCTGCTCTGTTACTGTTTAAGAATGCGATAAAATGCAGAAGCATAACCTGTAGCTTTTAAAGATTCAAAAAAAAAAAGAGAGTAGGGAATAGATTATTCTGTGAACTATCAAAAGACTCGGAGGAGGGAGGGAGAAATGAACACAAAAGTGCTGTTTTTTCATTGTAATCAGGAAGCAGAAGAGTTGCTGGAGAGAGAGGCAGGAGTACTCCACTGAGGTGCACTGTCAGATTCAAGATCTTGAATCCTCCCATTTATGAGAATTAAAGTTAGACCATGGCCCTTTCGTGAGCCCTCTTCTCTTCCTTCACACTGCCAGATACTGAGAGGAAGAGCCAGCAACGCAGATGACTTCATGTGACTCCCAAAGGTATTTTAAGAGCAYGTACGTCCCACATAGTTCCCATGGGATCTGCAGCTTTCATGGATCTCTTACCACCGTCCTATACTCTATGGGCAGAGTCTGCACCTTCATCCCTTAAGTAAGGATATACCCAAAGAAGTGTTCTACATGAAGCAAGCAACCTTCAAATCCAATTAGATATTTTCTTTTAAACCTCTCTCCCATCTAGTCTTAAATGTGTAAACACTCTTACTTTCCACTTGCTAATGAGATGACATTAGAACAGGGCCAGCACATCTTGCAGTTTTTGCGCCGGCCGACAATGCAGCAATTTCAGTATCTCCTATGGGCTACACCCTCTACAGCACGTATCATCTCARCAACACAGCAGGAAAAACGGTTACACGTTTTCCCCTTTATGCCTGACCCAGAAAGGATACTAGACTGTTACAGACCTCAAAACACAATCTGCCTCTCACTAAGMAGCAGCAGACACAGATATTCTCTACTGTAATTCTTGCTGTACTTCTGCAGTTTAATTTCTGCCAGACTTTCAACTTCGGTTAGAGTCATGACATCTCATCTGGAAACCACTACCATAGTTTCCATGCTTTCAGCTCTGGAGGTCCCTGCATTTCAGCCAAAGTAGGAGACAGCAGATAGATTGCACACAAAATCTAGACTACATTGGGCTTCTAAATCAAGCAGGATCTGGGGTGGAGAGGACAAAGTAGCAGGGAGAGCGCCCTGGGTCAGAAACTCCACCAGCTACTTCACTTTTTCTCAAGAAAAATTATTCTCTGTGCAGCCTGTTTCCCCCATGGTAGAACAGCTGCATTCTAGCTGAGCAGCATTACACCACTTTGCAGTGTGTGTGTGATTTATCACTGCAAGCAATAAACCTGTAGATAAAATATGGCAAATAAGGGAAATTACAACGGAACTTCAATGTCTTTTATTTATGTTTTTAATAGGAATTTACTGCTCATGAGAGGCACTAGAAATACAAAATGCACAAGAGCAAGGTTGGATTTTCTGTTTTGCTGGGCCAGTGTGTCTCCAGAAAAACAGAGAAGGAGCAYTCCAAGGATGACGGAGTAGTTTAGTCTTCATGTCATTTGTATCCTTGAGCTCTCAGAGGCCTCAAATATGCCAGCAGAGTTCCTACGGGGATAGCACTTGCCACTAGGCTTATTTCTATTTATTTTTTATATACCCAGCCAAACTGTAGTTATCACAGTTGGGATTTAAATGGTCAAACTAAATATCAAAATCTCCACAGGCTCTTCTCCAAGTCCTCTCAATGAACCAGAACTGCCTCTTTGGCCCCCTTCATAAATTTTTCATCAGAGGAAAGAAGAAAAGTGACACATTCATCAGAACTCTCTTGGTAGTTTCCAAGCATGAGGACAGATGATGGCCAGATTCTGCAATTCAGAACAAGAATTTCACAGCAACAGCCTTCTAACAGAGATAGCTGACTACAGCAGTGTGCTCACTCCTTTCATCAACAATTAAATGCATCTAAAAAACAGTATGCTCCCATTCAACAGATTAAATTTTGCCTCAGATACCCCAATGCACCTACACTTACACCCCTTCTTTCACTCTTCTAAGTGTCTACATTTGAAGGTAGTAGCTCCTCTTTGTTGCAACTCATCTCTACCAGAGGTGATTCTTAGGATTTGCATGGGACTCTATAAGAGAAGAACAGGCACTCTTGCAAAGGTCCTTTTTAAAACAGCTTTTTGATGTATTGGCATGCAAAAACATATTAAAAAAAAAGAAAGAAAGAAAAACACTGTGTGCATGATAGATCAGTCCCTGGAAAGACAAAGGCGAGAGCAGAATAAAACAAGTGTAGTTCATATTATCCTTCTTGACCTGACAATTGAGCTTGAAATATAAGGATAAAGACAGGAATATTTTAATGAAATAAATTATAAAGCTGTACTTAAGGTTAGGATCAAATGTAAGTACATTAAATTTATCTCCGAAAGTGATACAAAATTTATCTCCAAACTCTACCATCACATATTATCTTGAAAAAGATTGTGAAAAACTCATGGGATATGGGAGTTGTTACCAAAAGAAATCACTACATATTAATCACTCCCTGCAGTATTTATGTAGAATTAAGAGAAATCCCATTGTAAGGGCATGAACTATTTCTGTGAGTGATATTCCCTTGGCTCAAATGATGAATGGGAAAAAGAGCAGTAAAATAAAAATAGGCACCTTTCCAGGTAAATGTTGTTGTTTAAAAAAGCCAAAACAAAGCCCTGGTGAAATACTGTCACAGGGATAAAAACATTTATCTCAGTGTCACAAGAATGGCTTTGTTTTTGCTGGTCTAATTAGGTAATAAAGAAATCACAGATGTAGTGGTTCCATGAGCTATCACCGCACTTAAAAAGGCCCCRTCGTGAGGCCAGGGATCAGTGTGCCAGCATTATCACTTGCTGTCACGTCGTTTTAAGAATGAAAGAGCTCATTTTAAGAATGATTTTTAAACAGAAGAAAATCAATATATACTTAGAAGCTTGTCAAGATTCTAAGCAACAGCAAAACTGCCAGAAAACAAACAAATAAATKGAAGTCTTGGTGGGCTCTGAATTTCCGACGCGTTTTCCGATGCTGCTGGGCAATTAATGCAGCACGCACTGTAATGTATACCCTGCAACCCTTCCCTTAGGCTCAGTGACTGTCGTGTATGTTAGAAACTTGGGGTTTGACACGAATAGTTCAGGACTTTAATTTGAGTTGTAACAGAAGGTAAAAATAGGTGAAAAGAAAAATACTAAAGCCAATCTTTTAAAATAATAATGAAAAAGGGTAAAGAAGTACTAGTGTTAACTTGCTAGAACTCCCTAGAGAAGCTTTCCTGAGCTTTCAGGATTAGGCCCAGTAATTATTCCTTTGAGGAAATATAAAAGCTGACCAAATCTTTAAAGTCTAAAGCTGCAACATTTAAATTCTCACATAAATAAACTGCATATCCAGTTGCAACAGGCCAGATCAGCACAGAAACCAGCTGTGTGCACGTGTGAGGTGGCCCATAAAACGTAGACATCCATTAAAGAAATCATCTGTGTCAGTACAACAGTTTCCTTGCCTTGAAATTTCATCGACAGCATGTCAAAAAACAGTTCTTCAAAGGAAAACCTGGCATTCAAATCAGGGAAAAGTGCCCTGAGTGACAGTAAGAAAGAAATAATTGTGACCTGGGGGCCAGATCCTGCTCCCRTTTGAATCAAAAGCATAAACTATCRTCTCTGGCAGAGGGCTGTGAAGTGTGGACAGCTCCTACTACACGGCTTTGTGCTTAGATGGATCATTACGGCTTTTGTGCATCTCACACAGAGGTGCATATGCGGATCCATTTTGCCACACTTGGAAGCGCTAGCCAAAAATCTTAGCAAGAGCCTTTAGATGAGTGGTAGTTAGGGAATCCCTGCCCTCTAATCATTTCCTGACTTCAGAGAGCAGCAAAGGAAACGTACGAGAGGGTTTTATTAATTCTGAGATATTGTATATGTAAATTAGGTTAATCCTGTACTTTAAATGAACAATGTCATCTCAGGTGGTTAATTATTTTTTTTGTTAGCGGTAGAGAACAGCCTAATCAAAGACTGTAACAACCTTTATGACAGCAGCTTGAAAGAATAATAATCTAGATTACCCCATGCTTAAAAGTTCCACCATCAAGTATTTCCTGGCATAATAAAGGCACAGTAAAAGGAGTACGATGCAATCACATAGGCTGTGCAATTCTACTGGAAAAATGTTTGCAGAAGTTCCTGTTCAGTTCCCTTAGTTGAATTCACAGGTCACATAGCATTGCACCTTCCTCGTAAAAACYAGCTAGAAAAAGCAACATTAGTGGGCTAGAAAAGGAGGCATTTCCTTAAAAAGACAGAGAGGCATTTTACTACAGGACTGAATTAAAGAATATAGAATTACTTTGGACGGGTCTTAACGCTTCAGCACAAGGCATGAAAGGAACACATGTCACCTTCCTATTAAATATTTGCATTTCCCGTCAAAGGGGAGGCAAGGCGCGGACGCGAGCGCTCCGCTCGGCTGCCGGGAGGGGACGGCCGGGAAGGGAGCGCCAACAGGTACCCGCGCGGGCTTCGCCTTATTCGCTGTAAGTTGCTTTTAAAGCAAAGTGCCCCGAAAGCATCACGGTTCGCACCACCCCCCCGTGCAAAACTCAACCTCTTCCC
>NW_028186612.1:849840-860415 GCF_003343005.1 Rhea americana
GAAACGCTCCTCGCAAACCCCGGCTGGGTTTCACGCGCATTGGGGGGGTGGGGGGGGCGTTTTACAGGAGCTGCCCCAAAGCCAAGATTTGGGATGCGGGGTTAAYCCTTCCCTACGCAGCAGGAGGAGTCACGAGGAAGACAGAGCTCTGCCCTCCACCTCCCACCCCCGGGAAATGCAAAGGAAGGGGCGCAGCCCGCATGCCATGCCTGCAGCAAAACCCCGGCCATCCCCTCTAACGCCTTGCTAGCCGTGTCCCTAGTTTTTCCATGATGTTTCCTCCCCATGTGATCCAGGGGGGTCCTCTGGTCCCCTCATTAAGCCACATGGCAGGTGGCTKGAGGACATCCCTAGAAGAATGTTCCCCTCCAGCTGCCCTTGCACGAACACAGCCACCTCCTCACCCCGGTGCAGTTTTCCAGGAACAGAGCCCTGCCTACCCATCCCGCAGGTTTACACCTCAGCCTGCAGATGTGAAAACGTTCCTTCCAGAGAAGTTGCCTCTTTTTTCTCTCTCTTTATTGCACATGTATGATTTGTCCAGTGCTGCAGCAGAAGTAATACAGCTGACTCCAGGAGGAGAATTATGTGCCCCTTGACTTCCCTTGGTATGAAAAGGGCTGCTTCAGCTGTTGCCCATTGCTTAAAAGAAAAAACTGTGCATGCTCCAAAAGAGAGGAGAAACCCTGAGAAGGGAGAAAGGAAGTGATCTGCTTAATCAATAGCTGAGAAGCCAAACCAGGAAGAAAAAGCAGAAGGATTTGTAGCCAGAAACTCTTCTTKGACCCTGTGGTTTACCCACTCCAATGGCTAGAGCAGAAGCTCCCTCCTTTTTTAAGGGGGGAATTACAGATGCTTCTGTGGTTGCTTTTATGCAAGGTGCCTGTAGCACCTTGAACTCAGGTCCATCACAGCTTGTAGCATCTTCACCTCATAGCAGATGACCGCTCACTAGAACCAGAAAACTGTGCAGTCTCATACTGTTGCTGCATTTTTCTGTATTTTTCTTTCAGCTGTTGAAGGATATTCAGACATAAAATCTCTCTTCTAAGATGTAYTGAGCTTGTATTTTGAGAACAGTGGTAGTGGGCATGTGACCACATGCAAAACGCTTCAGCAAAGATCAATAGCCTCACCTCCGCCCTGGATGAGCCTCCAAGAGGCCCAAGACAAATGCCAAAGGCATGCTGGTGCCCCACAGACCCAGCTGTGTGAATTTTTGTTCTACAAAAATGTCAATTTTCGTTTGTAGGTCTTGATTATYGTCTCCCCTGTCTTTATCTGGGAACTCCTTACACCTGCTACACAGTTCATCTCAAGCAGGGTCTTCATTATGTTCCACAAACTCTTGTCTCCTGCTTTCTTTACTTCAATTTTGATTTTTTTTCAGGCAGTTCCTGTGGCATCTCAGTATTTTACCCTCAGATGTTTTAATTATGTATGAAGACAGAATATGTTATATATTTCACAGCTAGTAGTCCCATTTGCCTCTTGAATTACTCTATACACCAACAGAATTACCTACTGTATATTGAMCTCTGGCAATAGTGTTTTTTGGATTTTTTTCCCAAGCTCTGTCATAATGCAGCTACAGGTTTTCTCTGCTTATTTTTATTTAATTTTTAATCTGTGTGCTTTTAGCATAAACTGTAGTAATTGCCTTGATTAAAACAGCTTTGTTTAAAGTGGAGACTACTGGCAAAAGGCTTAGTTTCACCTCTGATACCACCCATTWTTATTATTATTATTATTAAGCACCAACTAGGGTCGATTTGGCCAGCATAATTACATTACTGTGTTTCCACTTCTGCCACAAGCTATGCTCCCATCATCACAATCCAGAGATTTCATGAGAAATAGGAAACAGTAGTCTGTGTTTTACAGCACTGTGCAACATGAGACTGGCAATGTTGGGGCAAAAAATAAAATCCCCTTACAAAAGACAAATTCTTGATTTGAAGCTTTTTGTGTATGTGTGTGTGGGGGGTAGTTAACCATTCCTATGTTCTTTGAGAAAAGAGGTGGTCAATATCTTGTCTCTAAGTTTTATGATCAGTCTCCATCCTTGGAGCTTTTCAAGACCTAACTGGATAAAACCCTGAGCAACCTGGTCTGATCTCACCACTGACCCTACTTAGAGCAGGAGGTTGGACTAGAGATCTCCTGAGATGCCATTCAGCCTAAATTATCCTATGACCCATAAGATTGCAAAACTCTAAACTGAGTGACCTTTTTTGTTATTGGCCATACAGTCAGCAGGCTACTTACTATATTTAAGAAAACAGATTAAAATGATGGTTTAAGAAGTGATTATTGTGTCACTTTCTAAGATGATGCTAAAACTCGTGTTCCCAAAGACTTAGGATTTTGCCAATCACGACTTTGGTTGCTAATTCATATGTTTGGACTACATTTATTTGATTAATGGAACAAGTAAGACTTGCTCTCAGATGCTGAAGTGTGACACTAAGTTGTACTGTAGATTTATACCACAAGCTATGGCCAGTTGATTCCTCTGGGTTTGGGAAATTTAAGCCAGCTACAGGTGATGTCATCACATTACTTCCTCAAGTACATTAACCCCCCTGGACTCCTTTTCATCTCACATTCAATTTATTAACCTTCTTTTCTTGACAGATTTTCCCCAAGTCCTTTGAATGGAAATATGTTAGAGCTCACTCTCAGTGAATGAGGAATCAGCGTCATTATTTGGACATGAAATGGTCAAAGCAGGAAGATGATCCGAACTTTCTTCCATTTTTTTTTGCAGAGGATGTTTTTGTTATTACTTGCTCCGAATGAGTTGGCAGGATTACTAGTTATCCTGGAACCCCAAAAAGTAAAATAAGTTAGGTGGCTAAAAAGCTTGCCATACTGATTACTGGTGGCTGTGGCTGTTCTGAATTTAGGGCCAAAGATTTGGCCCAGGAAAGCACAAGAAAAAAATAAGAATGTTTCTTCATCATATCAGGTGTTATAATAGAGGAAAATTCAGAAATCAGGAAATTTGCATGCCTCTTGTGAGTCCCACTGCACCTCGAGCAATACAGCCTCCTCTGTCAGTAGAGTTACTCCTAAGGTAAACTAGGGGATACTCAGTTGGTCTCAGTGAAAGATCTTAAGTGAAACCCCTGCATAATGAGCTTTTCTTCGGCAATCTGTCTRTTTGAATCTAAGGTACATACCAGGACAAAAACCCTGGCAACTCAAACAGGCTTCTTTTTCTACCTGATCCACAGATTTTCTCCATATCTCAGGAACTGTGACAAAAACAACGTGGCACCTTCATCTTCCAACATATTTACAGGCCATTTTGAGGAACTGTGCTTTTCTCTTTTCCATCATTATACGATATATATATATATATATATGCCTTATAGAAATTCTATTCTTTGTGGGTTTCACTACTCTGAGGCTGACTTTCTTATCTGAAAAGGAACACAGGGTACAATGCTTACATCCTATTCACAATATTTTATTTAAAGCTGTGATGATATGAGAGTGGGAGAATTTATTTTATCAAATAAAACCCATTCAATACATTTGATGCCAGCTTTCCTTCTCACTAGCCAAAACAAGCCTGGAAACAGTGCTTTTAAATAGAAGGAAAGACTTAATTTCACACAATATTTTCTGGTTGCATAGCACAAACTTATTTATTCTGCATTTTTAAATAAAAATATATTAAGATCATTGACAAATACAACAGCCATTGTATTAAAAGTCCCTTCTGACAGCATCAGAAATTCACTTCCTCTCTGTAATTTAAGGGGTTCTTTTCTCTCAGAAAAAGAATTTGTGTAAATTCAAAATATTAAAAATGGCTTTTTCTTCTCAGTSAGACCATTTTGCAAGGATCCCATCTGCCTCCTGTTGGCCTCATCCCACAAGCCAGAAGCATGTGCCTCTCTGCAGCTCATTTTCAAGACTGTGCTCTCACAGATCAGGCCAAGCCACACAACAGCTCTCCCCAAACTCCTTCTGCCCTCATGTCCCAGCAGACCAGATCCACAGCACAACATTTCATTGTGAGACCCAGGGTCTTACTCCCTTCACTGGGGCAGAAGGTTGAACGCAGCACTGRGACAATCTCCTTTCTTTAAAGGGCAAAAACTTTGTCTGCTTGAGATCACAGGATCCCAAGATCATTCAGGCTGGAAGGGACCTTAGGAGGTCTCTMATCCAACTTCTTGCTCTTAGTACTCCAGATGTGGTCTAACAAGTGCCAGATAAAGGAGGATCATCACAGAGACAGAGAGATCATCTATAGTACTTTCTTTGTCCTGGAATAACAATATTCAGGAGGAATGTGATTGGTGATATCCCAAATAAAACGGTTGCATTATAGTACAGGAACCTAATGGGGGTCAGGAACAGAGTATTAGTATTAGATATCTTCCATAATGGTGTTTAGTAGTAGAACACAGATGGGAATAGTTACAGCAAATAACTTTTTTTTCTTCTTTCCTTACTGAGTGGAACAATTTTGAGAATTTTGTTAGCCAAGCCATGCTACATATCTATTCTGACATACYTCTTAAATGAAAAATCTTTACTCATACTGTACTAAAACCTTATCTTTGTATTTAMACAAAAACATATGGACAACTGTACTGACTTCTTTCTAATGAGGAGAAGATACTGGAGAGACAGATATAGAAAATACATTGCTAAATAAATCAAAAATTGTCTTCTGAACATCCTTAATTCTTCAAGAAATTAGAAAAATGTTCAGCAGCTGTTAAAAAGTTAACATTTGCTAGCTGTCACTGCATGAGTRTACTGAAGCCATCCTTGTTAACTCAAATGGAAAAAAAAAGAGACTGCAAGAAGGGAAACCACTTCCTCTCAAACATTATGAGGAAAAAAAGAGTTTAATGGGAACAGCTGAATTTTGGAATGATTGGTCTTTGGAGCATTATTATTATTTTTAATCCCTKCCTGRATTTTGGTGCAGTACTGGCCACATCGATACCACAGGATGTCAGCCTTCTCTCCTCTTGTCCTCCAGCATATTTCTTTGGTAGCCTGGCCATCGCTGCTCATCCGTCTGCAGAGGCACTATGTTACTCAGTTTGAACRGGACTAAGCCACTTTACATGCTCAGGATATTTACAGCAGCATACGTGAAAACTGTTGCTTTTCAGAAAGGACTACTGGTGTGTTGCTGATACAGTAGTAGGAATGTGTTTCCCAGAGGCATAATTRGACTGTTTATTTTTTATACACCAACTCCATCCTGGAGGAAACAGTGGGGACTCCAATACACCTAATTTCTGATGCTACTCAGCTACTACACATCCATATGAAAGCTTCTGTATCTAGCTTTTAGAAAACACAGAGATCTGTTAGAAGCAACGAGGATTTGGTTTGAGATACGTCACCTTTGGACAGCTACCTGGAATGCAGTCAGCTCCCTGTTAGCTGCAAGTGAATTATGCAGCTGCAAATAAACCATAACATTGGTACAGAGATCCCCAGCTTGATGTCACATAATCCATCATGGACCAAAGAGCTTGTTTCATGGAGCATTGCCTTCATGTCACACTGATGCTGAAACTAGCCTAGATTTTTAAATACCACAGTTATATCTGCATGGTATTACACTCAAAGTAATACCCATAGGGACAGCTTYATTATCTATCTACAGTGTGGTCCTGGAACCAGAAGTGTCAGAGAACAGGGCAACCTAAACATATTCCCAGAAATTGCTCATCTGAGCYAATAATGGAGAAGTCCAGGCTCTCCTCGCTTTCGTCAGCAGAAGTGGGTAGCAGAAAGAGATCCTAAGTAGAGCTTTTGAACGTGGAATTGAGCTGTATGTCTCATGATGGAAGTTCATRCTTGGTTGAAAAGAGAAACGTCCAGTGAGATGAGATCTCAGTCAAAGATCCATAGCGATGGATGTAYAGAGCTACTGGCCCACATACACTGTACTTCTACTTTGTTAGGTAGAAACACCTGAGCATACAGTTCAGATTCCAGACTAAATGCTATGCCCTGCTTCTGTCTAGCCTATAAAGGCCTCAGATCTCTATGAAGCATACAGGTGGCATTCACAGAGCATGTAAGACATGGGACTCAGGTGAGTCACYGCCCCTATTGCCCTCCTGAGGTTTCTTGCTAAGACAGCCAGTGGATATACTCCATAGTGCATCCTTGGTGTGGGGCAACAAAAAGGCAACATAAATAACARCAAGATAGGCTATCAGGGCAAGATCTGGAGGATTTCTACAGAAGAGCATAGATGCACCCTCAAAGCCTCTGCTTCTTCRCATTTCCAGCTTCAAAACTCCATGAATAAAAGTTAAAAATACATACTACTCAAATAATTCTTTTTCTGTGAATGAACTTGTARAAGTTGTCAAGGGATTCAGAGTAGGAGGAGAGGTATTCAGAACATAATTTCCACTAAATGGTATGGGCCATGAAATTTAAATATGTGAAGAATACTAGGAAAAATTGCACAAAGGAAAACTGAAAACTCTAATACAAAGTCACCACTTTTGCAAAACTTTTGACTGAAAGCATTTATTGACTTTTTTTTAACTTTTCCCACTGCTTTGCAGTGAATCCAAATCACTAAGTTTTCCAAATGTACAAAAGCACRTGTGCAATTTTTATTGATAATTACACATGCTCATTCAGTGCGACGTGAAGTATTATGAGTCCTTGCTTTTCAGGCTCTGCACCACTTCTGGTTACACAGAGCTGTTATTTTAAAACTTAAAAAACCGCAAGTTCTGTAGTAGAAGTAACATACCTACCTCATTCATCTCTTTTATCAATTACCCTCACTGYTAAAAGTACTTTTGATTTCCAGTTGGACTTCACTGATTTCAGTGTCTAAMCACAGGATCACACTGTCTTTGCTAAATTAAGAATATCCTGTACTATCCAACATCTTCTCTCAGCAGAAGCAAACACACACTAAATACATGAAAACATAACTGCAAAACATGTTAAAAGCAACATATGCAATAAGTTTTTYGTTAACATTGAATTCAAAATATTGACAGACTTGTTTTAAACATCTGAAAGCTTCTYATGTAGAACCATTCATCCTCTGAAATGACTTTAATTCAGTACCATTCTGACAGTTACATTTTTTTAATGACAATTATTTGAAAAGAAAAAAAATATCAAAGTCCCCTTCATTCAAGTGTTCACTCTTGACAGCAATTCCTGCCAAGCTGGAAACATATCAAAACTGTAAGTCCTAGCCTGACAGAACCAAGGAGAATCTCATATATTGCCAAGAAAATGCCAAGCATTAAGAGCCAAGCAGGCTCAAACCATTGAAGTGCCACTGAATTCCACAGCTGCACACAGCTACATAAACTTTTCCTTCAATGTGCAGTAATACCATGAGTTAAATTCCTGACTTACGGGTGTAAAATAGCACAGTTTCCAACTTCACTCAAATAGAGAATTCGGACCCAAGAGTGAAAGTTCTTTTTAACACACATCCTAGTGATGGCATACTGCACAGAAGACATTCTGCTTTTGGTCTCTGTTAGGAAATACACTATTTTAATACCTTAGTCTTACAGATAACTTTTGTTTTGTAAATTGCAGTATAATTCTATTTCATTCATGAAATTATATAGGATCTCTTAGGTAGATAATTTACTGCTTGCCAATTCCCATTAATTTTTCACTAGACTTTCTAGCCTGGAAGACATACCGAAACATTCTAATTTCAGATCAGGTAGGGCCTATGTTGTGATTAAAGAGCTATTTTTTTTTCCTTTCATTGTGATACGGATGATTAAATTTCTCTGCTAATTATCTGTATCACCTCAGAACACCCTGTGCCTGACAAAAATATTTCAAATGAATAAGACTACATTTAATTGCATTACTCCTTTTAGGAGAGGTTGCTATAAGCTACTCAATGTGCTCTGAGTTCTTCTCCACCTTGAAGCCAAAACTAAACCCCCTTGGCTGCTGGATGATGTCCCTACCGCACCTGCAGATTTTTTTTGCTCTACTTTTCGGTGGGCTTCCAATGGACTTTCATTCCACTGACTGACCAAATCTTGCAGGGTAGATATTGTGGCACACACAATTCATTCCTCTTCAGTCTATGTGGCAAATTAGGCTCAAATTCTCAATTGTTTGAGATCAGGTATCTAAATCTGTTGAAGAACTGGATATCATGTTTACAAGCAATCTGAACAGTCTATTGGTATCAGCCAGTCATTAGGCTGATGTTACCAAGTTCCCCAAAGCCAAGGACTTAGTTAACCTGTTGTGCCAATCACTTAACTGTCATTATTTGAGATTACAGAGGTTGTCAGCTCTCTAGGACATCGGCTACTTCTTAATCACATGTTTATAAATGCTAGTAGAGTAAACAAAGCCCTGATTTCTATCTGATAATACAAAATACTACATTAGAATAACTATTTTTTTCCCAGTGTTAGTACAATGGGTTCAGATCAAGAGGTGTTTTTTCTTATATCTTCCTCCAGAATACCAAGTTTTTGGAAGAACAGTCAAGGAGCAGRCTGCTTTGGTCAGCTTTCAGTTCCAAATCAATGTATTTAAAAAGCAAATGATAGCTTTYATCATTTAGCCTTTAATTAAATATTCAGTGCTGTGTAATACGGGAACAACACTGTTCCTAGTGAAAGCAATAGGAATTTTAGGAACATTATTATTTTTTTCTGGATATCAGATTAGGTTGCCGGGTTTGGAGTAAGAAAACCAAAGTTTAAAGTTGCCTCAAACTTTATTTTCATTAGATAATAATAGTGGTAAACTGTATTTTACTGGGCATCCTAAATGAATATATCTTTCAAATTTGCTTTCTAATGCATGGAAAGACTTTTATAGACACAATCATTTAAATATGAGGAAACAGCTAAGCTAGAAAAATAGAGATCATTGAAACAAATGCCTGGAAAGCTGCAAAGAATGAGCTCAGGAGGGCCCATCAAAAAGAATACAGATTATGTCATCCCTCTCTTATAGAGAAGCATGGCTATGAAACAATAATTTAAATGCACCGGCCGTAATGGTTCTCAGGAAATTCAGCAATCAGTGCTCATCTGGGGGAGGTGAGTRGGAGCTCTGCAGGGCTTTCAGTTGACTTTGCCAGATATAATGTGTTTAAATAAATATCCAGCTTTAGAAAGAGATTGTTTTGCTCCAACACAGTAATGCAGGCAGCAGCTTGCTTAGGTATTCTGGAGGAAGATATGAGAAAAAAACCACCTCTTGCTCAAAGCTTTGTTCTTCCTCCTCTGAAACTACCCAGAAGAGCTCCCCCGGGGAGCTCCCCGGGCTCCCTAGGARCCACACTGCACGGGGAGCATCTGGGCCGCAGAGGCACAAAAGCTCACACTGTCCCCCACAGCAAAAAGGTCTGTGCCCGCCATCCGTAGGGAAAAGCTGGCAGATGCCACGATCTGACCATTCGCCGTTGCCTCTGCAGCCCCTTTGCACCAGGCCCAGGYGAGCATAATTTCAAGCTGCCTTTTGGGTACTATCGCCTCGACTAAGCACGGGAAGTCCAGGGCAGGGGTGTGATGAAAAGCAGGATGCTTGCCTCACTTGCAGTGTGGATGCTCTTTGTGATTTCAGTGGGCTTTCATTATCTGTTTTATTTTCTATTTCAATCTTTTTTTTTTTTCTCCTCTTGATAGAGGAATAGAGCTCAGTGGTTGGTTTGGCAAGAAGTTGTTTACGTATAATATTTTTGCGTAACAAAATATAATTAGAAAATGTAAATATAACTTAACTCCATTACTGTAATGAACAATAAAAAGACCACAGCACAGGCTACTCTGGCTCTCCAATAATTCATCACCCAAATTACACAGCACATCTCCATTAGACAGTCCTTTGCCACAAAGTTCATTTTGCTTTGTCATAGCTGAAAAACAATACTATGTTTATTAAATAGCAACACATAACATTAGTAACACTATGAAGTTCAGTGTCTGTAGTACAGCAAGAGCAAGACTTTTGAAGGAGAACTGATTAAAAATTTCTCTTACAGAATATATTGGAACTGTGTAAGAAAAAAAATAATGTACATGAATAACTTAGTTTTGAAATGTAGCCATTTTGCATCATAGGAGTTCATATGCTGCTATCCTGTACCCTTTCCTATAGGTCTGGCTCCATGGTCAAGCGACATTTGCTTCAGGAACAGCTTGGTTTGGGTTTTTTTTTGCTTGTTTGTTTCTTTTTATTTAAACAAAAAGAAAAAAAAAACTACAAAGTGTATTATGCACATCCTGGATGTAGCCCAAGAAGGGCAATGTGGCTCATGCAAGGAATCTTTACCAGAAACAGCAATATCACCATGAGAAGCTGAAACATGGTTATGAAAAGGCAAAAACAAGCARCAGAACAAAACAAATGCTCAAAGGAAAATGAATGCTTCTGTGGAAAAGAAATTCTGTTCATGAAAATTTCTATTTATCAAAGCCCACAAATTGCATCTCARAATTATTTACTTAAAAAATATTGGAGTAAATCTTTACTAAGCCACTGATTTCCAGGGCAGCCAAGTCCTATTGCTTTAAGTGCAATCATACGTACTGCTGAGAAAAAGAAGCA